>NW_015505636.1:360394-456966 GCF_001515645.1 Sinocyclocheilus grahami
ATATATATATATATATATATATATATATATATATATATATATATTAAAAAAAATTTTTTAATACATGCTTTTGAAATAGGCCTATATATTATAAATAAAATACAGCCTATAATATACACTACCATTAAAAAAGGTCAGTGAGATTTGTTAATGGATTAATAAAAAAGAGTTTGCATTTGTTTGTTTAAAAAATACTGTAAAAACAGTAAATCTACCATTTGAAAAAATTCTTTCTATTTGAATATATTTTAAAATGTGTTTTCCTCTCATGCTAAGCTTCACTACTCCAGCTTTCAGTGTCACATGATCTTTCAGAAATCATGCTGATTGTTGCTTAAGAAATATTTCTTCTTATTATTATTATTATAGCTGGGACACCACACTGAAAAAAACCCGCAAGTTTTGAAATGTAATTGACTATAACAAATATATAAATCAGTACAGCACTAAAATAGTAACTATTTTGAAAATGAGGAGCATATGCATCCCATCTTTCTACATCCCCAGTTCCAGAAAAGTTGTGATGTTTTGTGAAATGCCATAAAATCAAGAATATGTCATTTGTTTAATCTTTATTTAATTGACTGAAGTACAAAGGAAAAAGTTCCAATGTTTTCACTGGCCAACTTAATTTTATTTTGTTAATATAAACATATTTTGAGCCATGATCCAGCTTTGCTTGCAAAGACTGAGAAGCTCCTTTTATACCCAAACATGATACCCTCACCTATTACCAATTCACCTGCTTGCTGTGAACTGTTTCAAAACAGTTTATTTGGTTATTCTATAACCTTTTCACTTTTATTTTGCCTCTGTCCCAACATTTTTGGAGTGTTTTGCAGACTTCAAAATAAAAATTTGTTACAAAATACATTTAAGTTGGTCAGTGAAAACTTTGGAAATCTTTTCTTTGTGTGTAAAATAGAATTAACAAATCACAGATTTGATCATTTTACAAAACGTCCCAACTTTTCTAGAATTAGGGTTGTACTTAGTTTTCTTTAAAGTATTTGTAAGCAAACTTTGAAATATTCTCACAAAATTTATGAAATATAGTAAATAGGGTTTACATTTCTTCCATTTGTATGTGTAAATGTGGTATTTACCCACCAAAATAACCATGTCCACTATGTCAGAAAAAAGGGGATTTAATATATTCTAAAAAAAAACAGGGTATTTTCTAAAACTAAGGGATAAATATTATTATTTTTCAATGAAAGGCTAATTGGAAACATCCAAACATATCACAGCAGTAAAAAGGGTGTTCAAGAATAGAAGAACAAACTAAAATCTCTTCTGTCACTGTGGATATGTTCTAAACGGGAATTTTTATTTAGTCTTTTTTAATTTTGGGCAACAAGATATATCAGCATCTCAACAACATCGAAGCTGTAGCATTGAAAATTTTTGACATTTTTATCGAAAGTGATGGAAAAGGCTGTCTTCCATCAATTGACTGTATTTTTAAGTGAGAATAATTTGTTAGAAAAGTTTCAGTCAGGTTTTAGACAACATCATAGTACAGAGTCAGCTTTGCTGAAGGTGCTGAATGATCTTTTGTTAGCTGTGGACTCAGGAAATTATGCAATTCTAGTACTCTTGGACCTCAGTGCTGCTTTTGACACAATTGACCATGCCATTTTACTTGAAAGTTTGAGCGGTTGTGTAGGAATTCAAGGTACTGCATTGAAATTGTTTAAATCCTTGTGATAGAAAATTTTCGGTGGAGGTTGGGAATTTTTCTTCTACTTCTGTACTAGTACTATTAACTTGCGGTGTGCCTCAGGGATCAATTTTGGGCCCGCTTTTGTTTTCACTTTATTTGCTCCCTTTAGGCAGGATTTTTCAAAAGTATAACATTCATTACCGTCTTTTTAAATTTTGGGCAAAAAGATATATCAGCATCTCAACAACATTGAAGCTGTAGCATTGAAAATCACCAACATGATTAATAACTCTGTAAATGAATGATATTACACTTATTTTAAAATAATGTACTGTAAAAAGTACTTTACTGTCTTTTTTATCAATTCAATGCATACTTGATTTAAAGTAATTTCTTAAAAATCATAATGATCCCATGCATTTGAATTACTGTAAATATAATAACAGTCCTCATTATAAACACAAAATAGACATGTAACATATACATGTAAAAATGCCACTGGTAGCTTTTTAGAATCAGGATGGTAACATAACAGGGTACTATCAACATTGTATAAAACATTACATAAAGTTGAATTATAAACATGGCTTGTAAAACAATGAAATCTCAATATATTTGAGTAACTCGTAATGTCCCGAGGTTGATGTCCTGCTTGTAACTGTTTTAAAAAAATACCACAGGTGCTTTTTCAATCACAGTCCAAGCAGCTTTTCTGCCTGTTCGCGCAGTTTGTGCTTCTGGATCTGAGAGAGATGAAGAAAAGTAACAGCTATTAAAGGGTTCAATCTGTCGACAGCAACTCTTTAAAGCAAAGGTGTCACAGTAGCCCTCGAATGTCTGAAATAACTTCAGTGGGTTTCATGCAGACGGGGAAATTGTTTGGATTTCTTCTGTCTAGAGACTACTGTGAATCCACCCAAGAAAACACCACTTTAAGATTTTCTTCATATTTAACATGATGTACCCACAGAGACGCAGAGAGGAGTGGTGACAAAGTAAAGAGAGATCATTCTGACAGAACATGACTTTCTCTGGACTAAATGAATCATAGGAATTGTTTATTTTTTATTATTAATATTATTATTATTATTTCATTACCACTGTAACAGCAACTTTCATATTGTCTCATATCACTTACTTTGCCTGTGACAGTCAGAGGATATCCCTGAACAAACGTTATATAGCGAGGCACCTTGTAATAGGCAATCTGCGAAAAACAACAGCAGTATTTAAATGGCAGTTGCATAACATGTGCTGGTGAACCAACGACAATATTGTTATTTAAGTGTTTTTGAGCTACTATTATAGCTTTTATTAATATTTTGAATTAGTTTTGTTTTTCTGTTTTCATTTTAATTTGAGTTAAACTTTTAATAATTTTGTTATGGTTTTGTCATTTGTATTATTATTATTTTTTTTTTAAAGGATTTTATCATTTTAGTTTAGTTTTAGTTATTTTAGTACACCAAGTTAAAGTTTTTATCTATGGTAAGGAAAATGTTTTTTTTTATGGTTTTAGTTTAGTTTACTATAATAACCCTGGATGCATAAAGCATAAACTGCAGATATTCTGACCTTTCCTTTGCAGTAGGCCTTGATCTCTTCTGCAGTGCATTCCTGACCGGTCTTGATTCTAATACAAGCACAAACTTCCTCCCCCATTCTCTCATCCTTCACTCCAACCACCTGTATGGAAAGCACAGATAGAACATGCTTTTCTAAACTGCAAAAAATGATTCTCTTCCTCTGGATTTTGTCGATTTTCAGTACAAATACCTAAAAATTCTTAAATCAAGAAACAATTACTTGTGAAGCAAAATGACATACTTCATCAGAATTGACTTCATGATTAAAACAATAAAAAATGCCTGCCAATGGGGTAAAATAGTTTTCTTTTTTCTCATTTTTTTTCTTTTTTTTACCTAATTTTACTAAATTTTTTATACATTTTCCAGAAAAGAAGCAATCATTTCTCTAATTTTGCTTCTCAAACAAATCTGCCTAGATCGTTTAGATATTTGTACCAGAAAAAACAGTATACTGTAGACCATATTTCTTTCTTTAACATAAACTAAAGGTTAAAGGAATAGTTCATGAAAATGATCAAACCGCTAGATATTATCAAGTGCTAAAGGTACATAAATGTCTCTGGTTAACATTGTTTACCTGTGCTTCCTGAATTTTAGGGTGTGTGTGCAAAAACTGTTCGATTTCAGCAGGGTAGATGTTTTCTCCTCCTCGGATGATCAAGTCCTTTATGCGTCCTTCTATTTTGCAGTACCCGTACTCATCCAAACTGGCAATGTCACTGTACCAGATCACAGAACAGACTGAGTCATGACTGTTTGGAATGAATCCTGAATAAAGTTTATATCTTGTTAGAGAGGGAAAAAAATCAAATGCACTTACCCGGTCTTGTACCAGCGGTCTTTTGAGATGCACTCCTGGGTCTTTTCATCATCTTTCCAGTAATCCAGCATCACGCAGTACCCCCTGATCATCAGCTCCCCCTGAGCACCCAGAGGCACGATCACTCCTGTAGTAGGGTTCACTACTTTTGCCTAATGGAGAAACAACCACTCAGTGTGCTAAAACAGATTATAAATATGCATGCAGGACCCCTTTATATAGTGTTGTGTGTAAATGAACCTCAGTGTGGGGGCAAATACATCCAATAGTCTCTGTCTTTCGCTCCGCGCTGTCAATCGGAAAGCCGCAGAATGTCACAGGGCTGTTTTCGGTTGTGCCATACCCAATCTGTTCCAAAAGAGAGTGAAGATCTTCACCAGATACATATACACATTCAAACTTAGATTGTGCCTAGTTCACATTTTGTGAGAATGTCTAGAACCTACATTGCGGTAAAAATAACACTAATGAAAATGCTTCAGTTTAGCATTTGTAAAACGTCATTTAATTTTATATACATAAATATTTTTGTTAAATAATGTATTACTTTATTATTATGTTTTACTAAATTTTTATAATTATTAGAAATTATAATTATGATAAAAATGTTGAATTGATAATTTAACAAAATAAATCTGATAACTAACGAAAATGCTTACATTTATTATTTAAAGTGTAATATATATATATTTTTTTAATTGAGGCAAAAATTTACATTTTATATATATTTTTTAAATCGTGTATTATTTTATTACTGTATTTTATTCATTTGTTATTTTATATTCTGTCAAATGTATTTATATTTCAAATAAAGGACACTGAATCGATAATTTATATAAAATATTTCTGATAATAAAAATACTTCAGTTTAGCATTTGTAATGTAATGTAATTTTACATGAATAAATTACATTATATATTTTTTTATTTAAAAATTGATTTTATTATCATAATTTATCAAATATAATGATACTGAACTGATAAACTAATATAAAATAAATCAAGCAAAAATAAATGTATATAAAAAGTCTAATGTGAAATATCATAAGATGTCTTCGTTTTACTTTTTTTTGGTAAAATAATATTTTAAACATGGAAAAATAATATTAATATTTTAAACCCTAGATTTTGAATTCCACTGTATATGTTATGGTTTGTGGAACTAACCTCTGATTTCTATGCCATCAATTCTTGTTTAAATTTCAGTCAGTGTGCTTATATTACTCTTTCTGCAAAGCCGAATGTGGTAAAGGCCTTTTGCTGACATTTTTCCACGAACTAGCCTAATGGCAAGCAGACAGCTGAATCAGCTGAATGGGCCAGGCCTGGGAGGCAGGTGAGGTATGTAGTGCGCACCTGAGAACTGGCACACCAGCTGTTGTTGCTTTACAGTACCGCTTCAGGCTAAAGCAAATCTTCCAAAAAACTAAGTAGATAATGTGCACTGGAAACAATACATCACAGTGTCTTTAAGAGACATAACCTCATCACGGCACAGGATGTCATTTAGTGTTTACCAAACTGAATTATGAGTGCTGCCACCGGTTGAGGTGAGACCGTGTGATGTGCCAGACATTTATAATGTTTGTGAGGAACATTTTAAGTGATTTTAAGTGAGTCATGAGCTTTTGAGCTCAATAAGTCAATAAAAAAACTGTATGCATCATCTTTAATAACCAGTATTTCAGTGTTAAACTTTGCTCACCACAATATCTAGCTAATGCTACTACTAGCCAAACACTAGCTACTTGCTGGGCAGTATATGCACAATCCAGTGTGAATGTGGACTTGAAAGAACCAAGACAAACACTTTGCCCATGAAATGTTAAATTTGTTAAGCAAACACTAGATTCCGGCTAACCTGAGAGAAGCTGAGGTGCTCACATATATAGTAGGTGGAGCGTGTGTAAGGCTGGCCAAGGGGACTTGGGGCAAAAATGGCACTAAATTGGACAAAAAACAAATCTATTACGTCTGTTGCTAACAAAGTGAATATGAATAGACAGTTTTGATTGCGGCATTCAATTGAGATCTGCTCATGTTGCACCGTATTTAATTTTAGGCGTTTTTACAGTGTTGCGCATTTTAACCAATCACACACAATTTTGTTGAACTTAAGAATGCAATGGCCAATCAGAGGCGTTCAGATGAGTCATCGTTGAAACAGATCAGTTTTGTTGAGTGCGCGTTCACTGACCGAATTCTGAACCCATCATAAATCATAATAAACAACAAAGCGCAGATGTACGTACAATGTAAGTAAGAGATTAATTTCACAGTGTATACAGCTTCAGAGATTATAACGATAGTTTTGTTTTTTTGAAAGTGCTTAAACTTCCGATAGATCAGTGTTAGTGATAATGTCACTTTCTATATATAATTTATTCGCTGTTTGAATAACCGTGGAAAGGAGACTTTATATAATTATTAATTTCTAATGTTTTTATTCAATTGTAATCACGTTAAATACAAATTCAGTCCCATTAAACATTTTTTTAGCCTACATGACACCCATGTCTGGTTCTTGCCTAAAAAGACGGGCTTATGATGTTTAATACATTTGGCTGCTTTTTTTTTTGGCTGCTACCTCAGTGCAACTGTGAAAGCGTTTGTTGAAGCATGTGGGAAAAAATACTGGGTGATTCCACAGTGCACTTCATTTTCTTTAAAAGATTTTTTGATATTGAATAGCCTACTGTACATAGCTAAAATGAAAGGAGACATTTATGCAGAGGAATGCACCGCTCCACTCCATGAAACCCTCCACTGCAGACAAAAGAAAAACCTCAATTTCCATTGTTGTGATGTGATACCAGCCAAACATCTGGCTGTGATTATATGTTATAAAATGGCCCGCCACATGGGAGTGGCTCCTTTCCCTCCTTCTGCTGACTAAAAACAATGGAAATATCTGGCACGACACACAGTCTCACCTTAACCTCATGAGATTCGGCTGCACACAAGTTAGCCTATGAAATGAGAGACTAAAATTAAAAATACAATCTCATTTCAGACCTCTGAACTTGTTTGAACCCTAATATGCACTGAGAACCTTTCATGTTTTTTAAGGAAGAAAGAAAAAAAAAAGATTTCTTCTTCAAATTGAATCAAAATTTTGTCTCACCAAATGAGGCTTTTGGAAATGATGAAAAATCACACGAGTATAATTACAAAATTGTTAATGCAGCAAATTTTCAATGCATCGACATAGGAAAAATTTAATTTCCTAATGAATTGTATGAGTCAGATCTTTTAAATGATTTTCATGATCTGGTCACTAGGGTTCTCAAATAGACTAAAATAGTGAATATCATTAGTGAATAATTACTTAAATTGTGAGAAATTTATCTTATGGCTTGAGAAGTCTGACTATGAGTCAAATGGACAAATTTTATGATACTTTTACATGTTCTTTATGAATCAATGTGTTTGCAGTTTTTTTTTTGTAAATATGTATGTATTGAATTATATTCCAATATAATTTGCAAAGCCAATTATAGTGGGGAGAACTTGAATGTGCAAAGCATGCTGGGAAACCAATGAACCTAGAGGTCCTGGAGGATTTTTGTCAAGACAAGTGGACAATTTCACTTACCAGCACAAAACAGGGACTCACACACAACATCAAAATGACTAAAAACAGTCAGTGATGCTTGAGGTATTAAAAAAACACAACAAATTTTATGATACTTTTACGTGTTCTTTATGAATCAATGTGTTTGCAGTTTTTTTTGTAAATATGTAT
Organism: Sinocyclocheilus grahami; assembly: GCF_001515645.1. Taxonomy (NCBI): domain Eukaryota; kingdom Metazoa; phylum Chordata; class Actinopteri; order Cypriniformes; family Cyprinidae; genus Sinocyclocheilus; species Sinocyclocheilus grahami. The sequence continues at coordinate 368,214 of NW_015505636.1, forward strand.
GTATTGAATTATATTCCAATATAATTTGCAAAGCCAATTATAGTGGGGAGAACTTGAATGTGCAAAGCATGCTGGGAAACCAATGAACCTAGAGGTCCTGGAGGATTTTTGTCAAGACAAGTGGACAATTTCACTTACCAGCACAAAACAGGGACTCACACACAACATCAAAATGACTAAAAACAGTCAGTGATGCTTGAGGTATTAAAAAAACACAATAATAAGAGGTATATCAACTTTTGAACAGTAATTTGAACAGTAAATATGGTTATTACTGTAACGAATCAGCTCATGGGAAATATGAATAATTAATCATAACTAGCTAATGTTCTTTATGAATCAATGTGTTTGCAGTTTTTTTTTTGTAAATATGTATGTATTGAATTATATTCCAATATAATTTGCAAAGCCAATTATAGTGGGGAGAACTTGAATGTGCAAAGCATGCTGGGAAACCAATGAACCTAGAGGTCCTGGAGGATTTTTGTCAAGACAAGTGGACAATTTCACTTACCAGCACAAAACAGGGACTCACACACAACATCAAAATGACTAAAAACAGTCAGTGATGCTTGAGGTATTAAAAAAACACAATAATAAGAGGTATATCAACTTTTGAACAGTAATTTGAACAGTAAATATGGTTATTACTGTAACGAATCAGCTCATGGGAAATATGAATAATTAATCATAACTAGCTATAATTAATTATGAATATTTTAGATCCGCTGTAGATATTTAGCTGACCTCTCAGGGTCAACTGTCTTGTCAATTCTAAGAACGTTAATTTCCTGGTTAAGGGAAATAACTTCCATATGTAAATATGTTATATCAAATAGGTTCATCAGAGAAGTTCTAAAGAAAATCAATTATTTTATCATCGGTTAAATAAATAAATACAATTCTGCAAAGGCTATGTAACGTTAGATGCAAAACTGTACTATAAGCACTTTTTAAATAAACTAATTAATGTTTATTGTTTCATTTATTTTAATATCTTGCAGAATCTGCAATTGCTATGTAATGATAAGAGCAGAACTGTGATATATAAACAAACAAACAAATGTTTAATAAATACCTTGCAGATGTAGCTACTGCTATGTGATATTAAGAGCAAACTGTATTATAAGCAATATACAAGTAAATATTTACATTTATTTTTTATAAATTCTGCAATGGCTATGTAAAGTTAGAAGCAGAACTGTATTATATGCAGTACTTAAATATCTAACTGTAACGGAGGGAAAACAGGAAGCGTGCAGATCCATCTGCAAGGCTTTATTTGCAAGAGACGTGGTCAAAAACAGGCATAGGTCAGACAATGGCAAACAGGTATATTGATGGCAAGGCAAGAGGGATAATCCAGGTACAAGGCAAAGGTCCAGGCAGGGGCGAACAGTATCCAATTGGAAAAACAAGGAAAAACAAGACACTAGGCTCGGTAAGGCAGCTAACACTAGGGGAGTGAAAAATGCTAGACAATACTCGGCGATCTGAACAGGAACTGAGTGGGTGTTAAATAGAGTGAGTAATGGCTCTCAGGTGAGCGTGTGATTAGTGAAGGCTGTGTGATCAGTGAATTCAGGAAGATCAGCTGTGACTTGACTTGCCTCATGACGATCAACTGTGACTTGACTGGGCTCAGGAAGATCATCTGTGACTTGACTGGACTCACGACGATCAACTGTGACTTGACTTTACTCATGAACAACAACTGTGACTTGACTTGGTTCATGATGATCAACTGTGACTTGACTGGACTCAGGAAGATCATCTGTGACTTGACTTGGTTCATGAAGATAAGCGGTGACTTGACTTGCCTCATGACGATCAACTGTGACTTGACTTGGTTCATGAAGATAAGCTGTGACCTGACTTGTGTCATGACGATCAACTGTGACTTGACTTGACTTTTGAAGATTGGCTGTGACTTGACTTGACTCGTGCAGATCAACTGTGATTTGACTTGACTTATGACGAGCAATTGTGACTTGACTTGACTCAGGGAGATCAGCAGTGACTTGACTTGACGCACGATGATCAACTGTGATTTGACTTGGTTCATGAAGATCAACTTTCACATAATGGGGCGCTGTTGTGTCCGCCATTTTGTGAGCGTAATCTAGTGCGGGGGCCATTACACGAGTGAGTGCGGGGTCGCGTTCCTCCGCGATACCCACAGTGAATAGAGAGTCAACAGTCAACAAAGCAAAGTCCAAAAAACAACTCAGTGACGAATGTGGACCCTCGCGTGTAAGCTCAGATCGTAGAGGTTGATTAAGGCCATCACAAAAAAACTCTATCAAAAGACAGTCTGGTAGATCAGAGTAGTGTGCTGTGGCTAAAAATTCGTGAACATAGTTCTCTAGTGATCGCGGGCCCTGTCTAAGGGCTAACAAAATCCTTGCCGTGTCCATACCTGGCCAATGTTCCTCTGAAAAACTGCTGGATCCTTGTGAGGCCGAGTATTCTGTAACGGAGGGAACACAGGAAGCGTGCAGATCCATCTGCAAGGCTTTATTTGCAAGAGAGAAAGCCACGGACTGGATTCGTGACACTAACTAACTAACTAACTAAATCAATAAATACATAAATAGATAAGTGTTTCATTTATTTTAATAAATATATTAAGCGCTAAATAAATAAATACATTTATTTTTAATCAATATCTTGCAGCTTCTGCGAAGGCTGTATTATAAGCAATAAATAAATATTTGAAATTAATTTTTAATACATATCTTAAATAAACGAATGAATAAGCTTGTTTATAACAAATATCTTGCAGATTCTGCAATGGGTATGTAACATTCAGAGCACAACTATATATAACTATATATTTATAAACACTAAGAAACTATTATAAACACTCATGCGTTCAGCTTTCTTCCCTCCTTTCCTCTGACTCCCCCTCTCTCATGCTCACTTCAAGCCCTCTCTCTCTGCACTCTCACACACTCCCTCTCCTTACTCTGAGGTTGTGTGGACCACTTTTGCTGCCTGTATATGTTCCTGCTGGAGTAAAGGCGAAAGAAGACCAACAGCATAAAGCAGTGGACTGATCAACATAGCATTATCATGTACAGTTTCAGCTTCCTACTGGTGCTAGTGTGTCTACAGGTTTGCATCCCCTTTGTTTTTGGTGCACCAACTCAATGCCCAAGCCAGTGCCACTGCCATGGGGACCTGCAACATGTTATCTGTGACAACGTTGGGCTGAAGAAAATCCCCCGCATATCCGAGGCCACTCGTCTTCTAAACCTACAGCGCAACAACCTGGGAAATCTCCCAACCGGGGGCTTCAGCGATAGTGTGAGAGTCAATGTAATGGTAGAGTGACCTCTACTGGTAATCGGCCGGAAAGCCACGGACCGGATTCGTGACACTAACGAACTAACTAACTAAATCAATAAATACATAAATAGATAAGTGTTTCATTTATTTTAATAAATATATTAAGCGCTAAATAAATAAATAAATTTATTTTTAATCAATATCTTGCAGCTTCTGCGAAGGCTGTATTATAAGCAATAAATAAATATTTGAAATTAATTTTTAATACATATCTTAAATAAACGAATGAATAAGCTTGTTTATAACAAATATCTTGCAGATTCTGCAATGGGTATGTAACATTCAGAGCACAACTATATATAACTATATATTTATAAACACTAAGAAACTATTATAAACACTCATGCGTTCAGCTTTCTTCCCTCCTTTCCTCTGACTCCCCCTCTCTCATGCTCACTTCAAGCCCTCTCTCTCTGCACTCTCACACACTCCCTCTCCTTACTCTGAGGTTGTGTGGACCACTTTTGCTGCCTGTATATGTTCCTGCTGGAGTAAAGGCGAAAGAAGACCAACAGCATAAAGCAGTGGACTGATCAACATAGCATTATCATGTACAGTTTCAGCTTCCTACTGGTGCTAGTGTGTCTACAGGTTTGCATCCCCTTTGTTTTTGGTGCACCAACTCAATGCCCAAGCCAGTGCCACTGCCATGGGGACCTGCAACATGTTATCTGTGACAACGTTGGGCTGAAGAAAATCCCCCGCATATCCGAGGCCACTCGTCTTCTAAACCTACAGCGCAACAACCTGGGAAATCTCCCAACCGGGGGCTTCAGCGAGATGAAGGGGCTCATTTCTCTGCACATGCAGCACTGTCAGATCCAAGAGATCTCCAGCCAGGCTTTCAAAGGACTGAAGAAGCTCATCTACCTCTACTTGTCTAACAATGAGATCAGCACCATCAAACCAGGCGCTTTTGAGGACATGACCGAACTGACCTATCTCTACTTGGACGGTAACCAAATTACGAGCCTACCGAAGGGCATCTTTTCTCCCATGATCAACCTGTTTATCCTGCAGCTCGACAACAACAAGCTTCAAGAGCTGCAGCCTGGTACTTTCACAGGTGCTAGCGATCTCCGATGGCTTTATATGAGTGGCAATGAGTTGAGCTCCATACAGCCTGGTTCTTTTGATGATGTGGAGAACCTGGCCATTCTAACTCTGGACCGTAACAAGCTGTCCACCTACCCTCTCCTGGCTATGAGCAAGCTCCGTGTCGTGGAGGAACTCAACTTGTCCAAAAACCCTCTCAGCCTCATGCCTGACCATGCTTTCCGGAGCTTTGGCCGTTACATGGAGAAGCTCCATCTAAATGACATGAGCCTGGAGAAGGTAAGTCTGTGAAACTGCAGGATTAAACACTTTAAATGTAGAATAAATCATGAGAATCAAGATGCTGACTGTGAACCAAATTAATGTTTTCCACACAATGCTGGTCTCCAAAGTTGAGGCAAAGTAAATGCATGTTTGTATTTGGTTTTTGGTAAGCTTAGCTTTAACAAACAAACTTTACATCCCATCAGAGCTGGCCATGCTAATGAACTGCAACCCTATCGGAGTAAAATGTAGTCCAGCTAGACAGATCTGTGCTGGAGACTTTCACCTGTTTTCTTTCAAGCAGATCCTCCTGATCCATTCCAGTCATACTTTCAGGCCTTAAAAAGGTCACATGTGCTTTGTCAGAATGCATATGTGCTATGTCAGCAGGATATTTCCCTCTGGAACACTATATGGTTAAAGAAAGTGTTTAAGAGATACATTTATCTTTTCCTTGTCTTTGATCTGACTTCAACAGACTCTCCATATGGAACGATACCAGTGCAAAGTCAAAACGTCAAAGTATAAATATGTACTCAAATGCAAAGTACATTTTAAATATATACACAAATTATATTTATTATTATTTTTTAAATATCGATAAAGCTAGATTTTATATAATGAATACAATTTACACAAATAATATATATAATTATTAATTCTTTTAAATGATCTCTATATACACAAACAGATCAACAAGCATCGCCACCATGCAGTTGGTCAGTGTTTTTTGTATGATAGGAAAGGGAAAAAATAACCACTCTCCCCTAACGTGTGGATATTTTTAGGGTCTATTTGCTTGAAAAATGTTATTTTGAGACCCAAGTTTTTTCCTCTCACTTGGTGCACCATGTAAACAGGTCAGCAAGGGTTAGCAGACGGGTAAATAGTGACACGGTGTTCCGTGGCCATGAAGAGAAGTATTTTAGGCTGTAGTTGCCTCACCTGAATGGACAATTCAACCCAATTCAGGCATTTCTGGCAGAAGAGCAGGTCGATGGAGGAGTGGACAGATAGAAAAAGTGAAAACAACTCTTCCATGCTGGAATTGATCCATCCTGCATCGCCTCAAATTACCAACTCTCCACGTCTCTTGCCTTGTGGAAATTTCCAAAACGTCCCTTCAATAAGTGCATCTTTTCAACGCTTACATAACACACCCACACACACGGTGTGTACACTTTCGAAGCCCCTCAACCGTGGTCTTCCTATAAAGCAGACACCATGCAGACCAGTACATCTAACACCTGGGTGAAGTTTTTAGCAGTCTTGCATATGCTTATGAAGTTTGATGGAGGGCTGGAAGGAAAGTGCGGACAGGTTTACATAAGACCTGGCACATAGGACAGCATGAGAGAGGCCTTTCATGTAGAATAAAAGCCCTCAGTCGCTTATGAAGTTTGATGGAGGGCTGGAAGGAAAGTGCGGACAGGTTTACATAAGACCTGGCACATTGGACAGCATGAGAGAGGCCTTTCATGTAGAATAAAAGCCCTCAGTCCAGCTTCCACAAGTCTCTTTTAGATATTAAGAGTGACTTTGAATGCTAACTGTAAGGATATTCAACAAAGCAGTGAGTTATAGCATGTTATCGACTGTTTATATGGTAAACAACTGTATATCTGTCCTTTCTACCTGTCAAGTTCTCCAGTGCTGCCTTTGAGGGAGTGACAGCTCTCAAATCTCTGCATCTTGAGAACAACAAGCTAAAATCACTGCCGAGCAGCCTTGAGTTCAGCACCCTCCAGAACGTCACTCTGTTTAATAACCCCTGGAGCTGCACCTGCCAGTTAGCAAACCTCAGAAAGTAAGAGACAACAAAAGATCACTTCAAACATAACTGTATTTAAGCTTTTCAAATGCCTTTCATATTTACTTCATGGCTTAATTCGAGTCAACATAAAATTAAAATCGAACCTATTTACTTCTTAATGCATGATATTATGGAGAACGATCATTTGAACATGCTGGCGCCACTAAGGCTGTGAGAGCTAATATATAATATTAGCCAATAGCCAAATAGCTATTTAGTCAATGTTGTAATAATTTGCATTCTTTCTGCTATGCAATGTCCACTTTTTACTATCCAATCAATTCTTGACAAAAAAAAGTCCCACCTCATATACTTTATCTCACTGAATATCTAGTTTCACTCTGAAATAAGTAATTAAGTAAAAAAATGATTTGCAAATAGCCGGCATTAACTATAAATGCTTGTACATTTGCTTGTACAGATGGATGGACACGAGTCGCCATCACCCTGATGCAGTTTGTGCTTCTCCTGGAAGCCAGAAAGGAAAGCAAATAAGAGACAGCACTGCTTTCGGTCGCTGCAAGGCAAAGGCAAAGACAAAGAGGGCCAGGAAGGGAGCACGGCTTTGAGATGGTGAGCAGCCCTGTTAATTCCACTCTCACAAATTTAGAGCCTAAACGCAAACAAAAAGGTGAAAACATTACAAATGACATTAAATATAAAAGGCTACCTTAATGTCCTCTAGTAGAGTAGTTCATAACAGGGGGCCAGGGCCTACTAGATGGCATCTGGCTTTTATCCAAAGCGGCTTCCATTGCATTCAAGGTACACATTTGATCAGTTCTTGCTTTCTCTGTGAATCGAACACATGACCTTGGTTTTACTAGTGTCATGCACTACTGTCTGAGCTACAGGAAGGCCATTACTTGCAAGTAAGGAATACAATTATTTAAATGTATCTATATTAACAATCTTAATAATAAAACAACACTTAAAATAAAAATGTTTAACATTAAACTGTCACCATATTTTTAAAACAACAATAGTAGCAGAGGTACATCAGCTTTTAAATATTATCTTGGACAAGGGAGACTTGGGAGTCCAAAAGTTTGAAAACCACTGTTCTAAAACATAATGGCCTGGTTTCACAGACAGGGCTTAGACTAAATCCGGATTAGGCCATAGTTCAATTAGGACATTTAAGTCATTTTTATAAACGTGCCTTAGAAAAAACATTACTTATGTGCATCTTGAGACAAAACAAAGGCACTGATATATTTTAAGATCAGTCAGTGCAAGATTCTTTCAGTTGAAACAGCTCAGACTTATATTTTAGTCTGGGACTAGGCTGAAGCCTTGTCTGTGAAACAGAAGGGGAAATTATTGTAAAATTATTAATTTAATTTAAAATTAATTAAAAGTATAAGATCAAAGTCAAAGTTGACCAGCAGTCAAATTACAAAGTTATAACTAGCTATCCTGATTACTACATTACAACATTACAAAACAACCAAGTCTTTCAGGTTTGAGACTCACACCCTAAATGGAGTTCTAATATCCAGACCCATAAAAAGTTTATGTGGTCCACAGAGGTCTTGTAAATGTGACCACAGGATTAAAGTTCCAGCTATGATCAATTTGACATTAATCACAGTTGTCGGTATGAACACTAGCCTCTTTCCACATGATTTGCAAATGTAAATAAATTAAGAAAAGAGGTAAATAACTAATCTCAAGGGTTCTCTGTGGTGCACGGAGCAAGACACCACTGCTCTCCCATAATCTCTATAAAAGACCCTTTCATCAGGAGATACTCATGAGATTCCCTGCTCAATGGGATATGTGATCAACTCTGGTAAATGGTTATGAAATTATTTAAGCACAGGTAATCCCATTGATTTGGGAGTGGAGAAACCTGGTCCCAAGTTACCAATTTAGTCATTGGTGGTCGTACCTCTATTAACAACATTATTTAACATTAGGTATTCAACTTTCCCATAAACGTAATTAAATGGTTTATATAATCTAATAATCAATTCATCCTAAAACATTAGCTTCCAGTAACTTCTGTGAGAAACTAAAGTTGCATATTTGCACAGAGAATCAAGAGTCTAATGCTAACCGTGAGTGTTTTTACCTCTTCCAACATGAAAGAGTGGATGGTAATACTATAATTGTGGTCAGGATATGGGTTTGGGTCACTGCCTTGTGGTAAAATACTGTCTGCTGTGTTTTTCCAACCTATCCTTCTTGTTCCTCCTGGTCTCTTTGTCCTTTAAGGTTTATTTGTGCGTTTTCATTTTGGCTTTGGCACTATGTGCAGACCATCAGATGTCCAAAACTGAACTTGGCGATCTTATTTGTATGTTCCCGCAGGAGGACAGGGAGAAGAGGCCTGTCCAGGTGTCGGGACTTCAATGTGCAGAAAAGAAAAGCAATGCAGACTGCTACACTGGGACTGTCCATTTCCTATTTCACAATTTTTTTTGTGTGACATATAGATGCGCTGACTCAATTCATACTAAATAACATGAATAGCATAAATATGTGTTCACAGACATTGACAAACACCTTGAAGGAGCAACTATGTGAGTTTGCAAAGAGAGGTTTCACAAACATGTACACTGCAAAGGAAATATGTCTCAAACTCTCAGTGTTCACTGTTATGGTAATGTATATGCTAACTCAAACAACCTGGTGATAAATCCAACATTATCACAGAACTAGATCCTACACCACAGTAAAAATCAGGAGTACTCTTCTCTGTAAAATGAGAATTGGTAGACTAGATTTGCATTGATTAGCATTTACTTAGAGACTCGGCTGTACCTTATTGAAGTATAAATGTGCACAGGTAATTCCTCAAGGTTGTATGTTTTATTTTTTTCTCTCAGATTTCAGCATATTTTTTAACCCTTTTTGAGTAAATCAAACCAAATGGCCACTGTAGAATGAATCTTGTCTATTCTACTGATTCTAATGCTATGGTCTTCCACGACATACTCCCATTATGAGGTTATGATTACAACAGAGCTCTTCATGAGGATCCTCTTTCAACATTTTGAGTTCATCCTTAGCTTTAAACATCTTACAATATTCTGCTAGGAATTTCCAAGGCTTTGCAAACATAACAAACCTTGACCGTGGCTAAAGCTGACACATTCAAGATATGACCTGACCTGACCTCTTTTTTACATCTCTGACCAAAGTCAAACGCAACACAGGCCAGGAAAACATGGACTCGTTATAGCTATAAAAATGGTAAATGAGACAGTGTAAAGACTACGTAAGTAATAACACAGCTAGTCATTATCACACAATAAATCCAGACAGGATGATCAGGATTGGTTGCCAAATATACAGATTAGCCATTAAGAATGCTGCGCCTGACCAATCAAAATCAAGACGTGATGGCGGTGCCAGAAGAAGAGGATTTGCGAAGAGCAGGTAAAATGAAAAAAATTGAGACAAATGGAGGTTCTCCAGTCTAATGTTATCAATTTGTTACTGTGATGTACTCATGCTCAATAAAAGACATTTAAAGCACCACTATAGTAATGGTTTCTTAAGAGAATGAAAACTGGATGCACTAAAATTGTGCAATATATTCTTTGAAAAACAATAGTACTAAGAGATACTTGTTCAGATCCTGCTACCTTCTCCATACCTGGATCTTAAAGGTATAGTTCACCAAAAATGAAAATTCTGTCATAATTTACTCATCCTCAAAACCTGTATGACTTTTTTTCTTTTCTGGAAAATAAAATGAGTAATTCATAATGCGCCCGACCAATCAAAATCAAGACGTGATGGCGGTGCCAGAAGAAGAGGATTTGCGAAGAGCAGGTAAAATGAAAAAAATTGAGACAAATGGAGGTTCTCCAGTCTAATGTTATCAATTTGTTACTGTGATGTACTCATGCTCAATAAAAGACATTTAAAGCACCACTATAGTGTAGCGTCTGGAACACTCCAACACACAATATATATTTTGTTAGCTAGATTTCACAAATACTTTGTAACACCCCAGGACGCCGAACAAGACCCTGGTTTCATGGTAACCCGATACATTTACAACCTTGTGGAATGCGAGCCGGCTCTCATTCTGCTTTCTCCAGAAACAAGGGGTACAAATGCACAGGAGAAATGGACTGTTCTACTAATTAATTCATAGGAAAACCTTTTCTTGTGCAATATATTCTTTGAAAAACAATAGTACTAAGAGATACTTGTTCAGATCCTGCTACCTTCTCCATACCTGGATCTTAAAGGTATAGTTCACCAAAAATGAAAATTCTGTCATAATTTACTCATCCTCAAAACCTGTATGACTTTTTTTTCTTTTCTGGAAAATAAAATGAGTAATTCATAATAGAATGTCCAAGATGCTCTCTTTTTCATGAAGTGAAATTTTTTTAGGGAATAATTGTATTCTGCGTACTAAATTTTAGTTTGCTCCTCACACAAAGCTATTATGGCTTTGGAAGTCTTTAGTTATAGTGCAAATAATATGGACTACTTGTATGGTTCTTTTTGGAGCTGTACAGCTTCATTTATGGAGGAGAGCAGCTTAGTTTGGAACAACATGGGATTGAATAAATGACACCTACATTTTAATTTTCTGCTGAACTATCCCTTTAACAGTTATCCATACAATACCATTCATAAGCTTGGAATCAAAAATATATTTTTAAAGAACTTAATTTAGTCAGCAAAGAAGGATGCATTCAACTGATCAAAAGTGACAGTACAGTTCTATATTGTTTAAAATCATTCTATTTCAAATAAATGCTGTTCAAAATGTTAAAGAATCCTGCATCATGGAATGTATCATAATATCCACAAACAATATTAAGCCACACACCTGTTTTCAACATTGATAATAATAAATAATAATCAGCAAATTAGAATGATTTCTGAAGGATCATGTGACAATTAAGACTGGAGTAATGGCTGCTGAAAATTCAGCTTTACCATCACAGGAATAAATTACATTTTAAAATATATTAAATGAGAAAATATTTCTAGTAGTAATAATATTACACAATATTACTGTTTTACTTTATATTTGATTAAATGAAAGCAGCAAGAGACTTCTTTCAAAGACAAACCGACCCCAACATTTTGAACGGTAATGTATATTTTGAACAAATACCAAGCCATTTTTATTCAAATATAAGGGGAATATTTAATGCGAGAATGGAGAGTGAATCAAAAGAAGGCACATATCTTTTCACATATCACATATCAGAAAAGGACAATAGTAAAATAAATGTTTAGACCAGGTGAGCTGTACTGTGAGTGACTTTTATATTCATTCTCTATCTCCCTCTAGTGATACTGGCATGCAGTATACACAGAACTGTGTTTAAACAAATCCAATTTTTATTATGAGTAACTACTTACCACCATTTCCTTAATACCCATGATATTGATGACCTTACGGACGACCTCAGGTGGACAAGGAGACCCGGCAGAAATACCTGACACACACAAAACAAAGGATCTTAGCAGAATACCGGTGAAAGTGCAGGATGAAAAGCTTGATAATATTAATGTAATCTATCAGAAGTTCCATTAAGCAATAGATGTTACAAAGGTTTTGACCGACTTACCACCCTCGACTGATGACAAATCAATCTTGGCCAGGTCAGGCTGACTAAGCATGTCAATAAACATAGTTGGCGTGCCGTACACAAACGTACACCTGGTAAACAGTGAATTTTGTGCCAATTGCATTAAATAAATACAGCTCAAATGTTTTTCCAGTTATGCATGACGTACACTACATGACCTTTGATCCTTACCAAAATTCAACATGACTGTCCTCTTTATATGTCCCTGTGTCTTTTATTCACAACAACTTAAATTCACTACGGCTAAGGTAAGAGGCACCAAAGTACCTTTGAATGATTTAGCATTATCTTCTATCACAAAGGAAAGATGTGCAACTCTTTCACAATACATCAATTCTTGTTTTAGTATATTAAAAAAAAGTATTAAAAAAAATGTACTTTACATGAATATCCACATACTTCTCTTTCTCTATCGCCACCAGGTTGGCATGTCCGTCATACCCGGTGGATGGGAAAACCAATGTGATGCCATGCACAGCCATGACCATACCACCACCCACCGAGCCAAAACAGTGATACATGGGCACCGGCAAGCAGATTCGCACATTCTTCTATAAGGAGAATGCTAAGGTAAGAGGCACCAAAGTACCTTTGAATGATTTAGCATTCTCTTCTATCACAAAGGAAAGATGTGCAACTCTTTCACAATACATCAATTCTTGTTTTAGTATATTAAAAAAATGTACTTTACATGAATATCCACATACTTCTCTTTCTCTATCGCCACCAGGTTGGCATGTCCGTCATACCCGGTGGATGGGAAAACCAATGTGATGCCATGCACAGCCATGACCATACCACCACCCACCGAGCCAAAACAGTGATACATGGGCACCGGCAAGCAGATTCGCACATTCTTCTATAAGGAGAACAAGGTTAAATATTACACATACTGCATGTGCTGTAAAGGAAAATGTATGGAGGTTTATGGAGAACAAAAGATTTTCTGCAAAATCAGTATGCTAAATAATGAACTGTATTTTTGCAGGTGTTCAACAAACAGCCCTTTCACTGAATTTTCATTGTCTTTTGATCACATGTACCCACCTTCCAGTTGTAGCCTGTGCGCATGCCGATGAAATAAGCATTGTTCACAATGTTGTGATGAGACAGAGTGGCTCCTTTGGGCTTTCCAGTTGTTCCCTTAAAATAATAAAGACCAGAACTAAATGATTTATTTAGCATTTACTGATTCAGATCACTTGGATGTGTTTCAAGACTTAAAGCTAAAGTGTGTGATTTTTTAATGCTTAAAAAAACAACAACAACAAAAAAAGCTTATTTTTTATGTAGAGACTACTCTAAGTAATTTTTTGGCTAATTTCTCTAAATTGTAAATGCTGTGGCATAAACATTGATCTATTTGTCCCTAACAACCTAACACAGCAACATCAGGCCAACCAATGGTGGAGCAGCACTATAATTTTTACTGACCAGTAGAATAGAGAGTGTATGGAAGCTTGTTTTTTGTCAATTTTTTCTCAGAATTGTGAGCATATATCTCAATTCTGAGTTTATATCTCACAATTCTGATAAAGTCTGATAAAAAGTTGCAATTAGCTTTTTTATAATAGGCTTCCATAGGAGTGAGTGCTTGAGCTAAACTGAACATTTTTGCTATTCTGCAAATTGTATGCTAAAATTATGCTATTTCTTGCATCTGGTGATGCAAGTGGTGCGGAAATCACACACCTCAGCTTTAATGTAAATATAAATATACAGTTTAAAGATAAGCAAAATACCGAAGTAAACTGAATGTTTATGGGATCATCACAACTGAGGTTCTTCTGGAGGTCTTGTAGTTGTTGTAGGTGTTGGCTGTTTCCTGCCTGCATCACATCTTTCATATGTAGAGACTACTCTAAGTAATTTTTTGGCTAATTTCTCTAAATTGTAAATGCTGTGGCATAAACATTGATCTATTTGTCCCTAACAACCTAACACAGCAACATCAGGCCAACCAATGGTGGAGCAGCACTATAATTTTTACTGACCAGTAGAATAGGGAGTGTATGGAAGCTTGTTTTTTGTCATGTAAAAAAATGAAAAAAGGAAATTGCAATTTTTTGATCTCATAATTCATAATTTTTTTTCTCACGGTTGGGAGATAAACTTGCAATTCTGATAAAAGTCTGAATTGTGAGAAAATGAAAAAGGTAAAAAATTAAGAAGGTAATTGTGAGTTTTATTCTCAGAACTGAGATATTAACTCAATTTCAAGAAATTCTAATTTTTTCTCAGAATTGTGAGCATATATCTCAATTCTGAGTTTATATCTCACAATTCTGATAAAGTCTGATTAGCTTGCATAAAAGTTGCAATTAGCTTTTTTATAATAGGCTTCCATAGGAGTGAGTGCTTGAGCTAAACTGAAAATTTTTGCTATTCTGCAAATTGTATGCTAAAATTATGCTATTTCTTGCATCTGGTGATGCAAGTGGTGCGGAAATCACACACCTCAGCTTTAATGTAAATATAAATATACAGTTTAAAGATAAGCAAAATACCGAAGTAAACTGAATGTTTATGGGATCATCACAACTGAGGTTCTTCTGGAGGTCTTGTAGTTGTTGTAGGTGTTGGCTGTTTCCTGCCTGCATCACATCTTTCAAGTGAAAAGCTCCTGGCTGCTGACTGTCAGTTACAATCACAGTGTGTAGGTCTGGTAGTCTGAAAATAAAATAACAACTCAGTCACCCTCTGGACCTCAATACTGATTATGTACACCTTGCTTTTATGACATGACCTGTACCTTGAACTCTTGATTCCTCCAGGAGAGGCTCTCTCCATCTCCGGACAAAGCTGCCTTAACATGTCACAGTACTTTTGGGTCTTGAATTGCGTTGGACAAACAATTGCATTGCACTGCACCTAAAAGAAGCATTAAAGAGATAGTTCACCCAAAAATGAAAATTACCCCATGATTTATTTACCATCAAGTCATCCTAGAAGTATATGAATTTCTTCTTTCAGACGATCACAATAAAGATTTATATTTAAAAATATCCTGGCTCTTCCAAGCTTTATAATGTCAGTGAATGGTGGTCAAGATTTTGAAGTAAAATAAAGTGCATCCATCCATCAAAAGAATTACTCCACACGGCGCCAGGGGGTTAATAAAGGCCTTCTGAAGTGAATCGATACGTTTGTGCAAGAAAAATATCCATATTTAAAACATTATAAACGTAATCTCTAACTTCCGCTAACTGTCGTATGCACATTCATGAGAGTGGCGTTACAGCGGATGAGGTTGGGCGTAGGCGTAGTGTAAGCTCCAGTGAGAAGTGACAAACATGGAAGCGCAAAGGAGAGAACAAAACACCGGTCACAAATTAGAAGTACAAAACTAAGGTTTATTTGTAAAGAAAAATGTCTTTTGACATAAGCCAAGAGGACACTGGTTTTCCTTTGCTGTAAAAAACTTAGTTCTCACAAGACTAGCATATTCTCACCAGAGTTTATGCTATGCCTACATCCTACATCATCCACTGGAACACCACCCTCTCGTGTACAGTACGCGCGTACGACAGTTAGCGGAAGCTCGAGATTATGGTTTATAAAGTTTTAATTAAATATGGATATTTTTCTTACACAAATGTATTGCTTCGCTTCATAAGGCATTTATTAAACCCCCGGATCTGTGTGAAGTTCTTTTTGTGATGGATGGATGCACTATTTTAGGCTTCGAAATCTCAACCACCATTCTCTGCCATTATAAAGCTTGGAAGAGCCAGGACATTTGCATTCTGTTTGTAAACTCTGATTGTATTTGTCTGAAAGAAGAAAGTCATATACACCTAGGATGGCTTGAGGGTGAGTAAAAAGCTAAGGCCATAAAACGTAGGACAAATGATTTGCTACAGGCGCTTTGTCGCATCCAATGCAGACATCTTCTAGCTGTTGCGGTGCAATGTGACATGAGTGACAATGGTTGCTTCTGGTGTAGACATGGTTAAAAGCTATAAAAGCTTGTTTCTGCTTCAGAGTAAGAAGAAAGGTAATCATGCCTTAATATCTCACATTTTCAGAACTGTGACTAGTCCTCACAACTGCATCTGTATTTCTCATAACTGTGACTTTAAATCTCACAATTACGAATTAACAGTAAACAGGCTTATTTGGCATATAAAACAAACCCTGTTTTAGTGAAAATAAACCCCAAACAGTCCAGTAGTTTTGGGCATTCAGCTGTTTGTTGTTCTTTTCTGCATGTATAAACATTAACTTGCCTTTCTGAGAGCAAATTCTGCCTCTTGCAATTGATAAGCCGGGTTCACTGAAACCTGTAAAATCACAATAAACTTGAACAGGTTAGAGACCAGCTGTTGATAAATACTCAGACAAACCAAATGTCAAGACAGTCAAAAACACTCACCAAAATGATCCCTGCCTTGGCTGTGGCAAACTGCATAAGTATCCACTCATAGATGTTCGGTCCCCAAATCCCTAAGCGATCGCCCCTCTTCAGTCCAACAGCCAGCAGACCTGCGGCAGTCTGTTCCACCTAAGATCAAAATACCATTCTCTCTTATAACAAATTGCTTGTAATGTAAATGTTCCTCATTTGGATAAAAGCATCTGTGAATGAATAAACATAAATGTCTTTCACAACCAGACATTTACGCCTTGTATAAAGGAGCATGATAGGGATTGTTTTCTAAACATTTGGGAGGACAAAATATTCAGATATTATAAGATTTTGATGGAAATTTGATGTTGCCAAGTATTTAAATTGTCATTCTGGTTTAAAATAAAAAAACACTTTTGTGGTGTAGCGTAAAGTAATATGCTAATATGTTCTTGTGGACTCAAAAAAGTAAATAAATAAATACTCTACACTACAAAAAAATAGATATTCCATATTGGATATGTGTTGAATGGCACTGGTTTGCTTTAAACTTTCATGCTTTGTGAAACATTATTGCTCATCTGTAAATGTTTAACTTCTTGTCACATTGATACACTTTAACCTACTGCATCATGTCATACGTGAAGCCACACGTGAAGCACTTATTTGTGCCAGGTAGATCATATCAGTCAATTTAGAAAAAAAAAAAAATCAGGCTTAGTGTTGCATATGCTAATAATAATCCCCTTGATACTGATTTAATGTTTAAGAAAGGTCATGAATAACCACAAATAACATTTGACCACTTCATGGTAATTATGTCAGTGATTAATCCAGTGGTTTTCATTCTGCTTCATGCACATATTTAACAGAACACCCTATACACAAACAAATAGAGTAATATGGGTATGTATTGCTATTTTAACACCATGTTTCTGCCAGCACTGAATTTCACATGGACTCTGTGGTTAAAGCTTATTTAGGTCTGATTAATAAAGGGCTGCTAAGGAATGTTTAGATTTTTTTGTAATTATTTTAGGATTTGGCCAAGATCTCTCATTCCACACAGTGCACTTTTGACATGCGGTTTTCCTTTCTCCCACGAGGGGTATAAATTGGTAGCACTGTGGTTAGTACCTTCAGTCTTTCAGGATTCATTTCTCTAACCAGTCCTCTGTAGAAAAACCAGATGCAAATCACTCACGTCTTGGTAGAACTGAGCAAACGTCTTGCGTATTCCATCTTGCATAAAAACCAAAGCTTCACGGTCAGGGTAGCGTTCCACTGTGCGTTGAAGACACTGGTCCACAGTACTAGACATCAACGAATGGGAAGAGATGCCATGGGCATAACTGGTAGTCAGGGTTGGGATGCTGGGTGGGCTATCCACATGAATAGCACTAAAAAAAGAGGAGCAAAAATTGTGCATAAGATGTCGAGCCACATTTGGAAAAAAAACAAGTACTTTTTTTTATCTTTGTATGTATAAGTACTGAAGTGAGTTATGTAAACTGCAACAACCATCAATTTCATAAAGGAAGTATTTTTGTTTTGGTCTTGTGAAGTTCACACTGAAGGGAAAGCAGAAGATAAAAAACGTCATGGCAACAATGATGCTTATGAACAAAAGGTGAAGTAAGGGATATCAGCTGTGCTATTTGTCACTTTAGAGACCCAAGATGGTCTTATCTGATGATCAACATAACAGTTGATTTGTGATTTGAAGGTAATACAGCATCACAGTTGAAATTAGCACAAACATAAAGATAATTTCTTCTGCATAAACTATGCACTTAAACAGTAAAGTTAGTTTAAAGGGGTCATATGATGTTGCTAAAAATAACATTATTTGGTGTATTTGGTGTAATGAAATGTTTATGCGGTTTAAGGTTCAAAAAACACATTATTTTCCACATACTGTACATTATTGTTTCTCCTCTATGCCACGCCTTTCTGAAACACGTCGATTTTTATGGAGTCGACAGTCCTACAAAGAAAGATACCACTACTGTTACGTATCCGGTACATGAACTTCCATCTGCTAGCCATCAGAGGTCACCCTTTCCATTTTCATTGACTCTCGCACTACACACTGTTGCATATCACCCCGGACTACATATCCCATCATTCATTACACTGATTGCACACAGCACTGATTGCACACAGCTGTTTCATATCACTCACTCACTATTTAACACTCATTCTCACTCCTTTCTAACTGCCGAGTATTGTTTAGCGCTTATCGCTCATCATGTAATAGCTACGTTACAGAGCCATTTCAGAGTGTTGTCTTGTTCCTAGTTCTAGTCTAGTTACGTCTAGTTTGGTGCATGATTGCCTGTTTCCTGATCTCCTGCCTGTCGTGGATTCTTCTATTGCCTACCTCTCTGGACATTGTTTGCTGATCTCAGACCCACGCTAGCTTTTGGATTACTCTTCGTCTTGCCCTCATATACCTGTTTGCCATTGTCTGAACCTTGCCTGTTTTATGACCACGCCTTTAAATAAAAAGCTTACACATGGATCCGCACACCTCACGTCTCGTTTGCCCTGTAACAACTACCACCAGAGGCGTCATGCCCACTCATCAGATTTTTGAGCCAAGTGAATTTTGAATGCAGCTTCCAAAAGACAAAAATAGCAGAATAATATTTTTTTATATTTCATACAATCACACCGGCATTATTAGAAAGTGGAGTGTGGCACAGCATCGGCTGCTAATTTCAAATCAGCGTTCGCGCTTTGGCTGGCGCTGAGCCAGAGACAGACGCGTTTTTACAGCTGCACATTATAACAAACCACACATGATTCTGTTGAGCTTATGAATGCAATGACCAATCAGAGTCGTTCAGATGAGTCATCGCGTAAATGTTTTGTTCAGTGCGCGTGTTCGCTGAAGGAATTCTGCTCTTTATGATTCTCTCATCAGAAACAACAAAGTGCAGTTGTACATATGATGCAAGTAGGATATTTATTTCACAGTGTAAACAGCTTCAGTGATTATAATGAGAGTTTTTGAGATTGCTTAAAATGTTCTTTGATAATTTCAATGTTCTTTGCTTTCTGTACAATGAAAGTGTTATAATTAGTAAATTACAATATTTCTATTAAATTCACATTAAATACAAAGTCAGTCTTATTAAAAATATTTTATGGCATGACACCCATATCTGGTATAAGTAAAAAGATTTTTTTTTATGTGTAGTTAATAGATTACACTATTAGGCTACTTTGCCCATCGCCCATTATTAACTAACATAATATATAAAGGTGCCAAATGCATCTACTTACACATATTTGAGAATCAAGATATTTCATGTTATAGTTAACACGTTTGGGAATATTTCGAACAAAAAGGGAAAAATAAATAAAACATAAGCCTATATCAGTTATACAGTACATTTGGAACATAAAAAAAAACTTTTGGTGAATTACAGTAATTGTTTTCTAAGAATAATTATGTACTGTATGTACAGTAAGAGTGATATTGGCAAAATTTCAGCTGTTGTAAGTCAGTCTGTCCACTAGGAATGTACTACAACCTTTGGAACATAAAAAAACCATTTTGGTGAATTACAGTAATTGTTTTCTAAGAATAATGATGTACTGTATGTACAGTAAGGGAGATATTGGCAAAATGTCACCTGTAGTAAGTCAGTCTTGTAACTACAAACGTACTACAACCTTATGAACATGAAAAAAAAAACATTTAGGTGAATTACAGTAATTGTTTTCTAAGAATAGTTATGTACCATATGTACAGTAGGAAGATATTGGCAAAATTTTACCTGTAGTAAGTCAGTCTTGTAACTACAAACGTACTACAACCTTTGGAACATGAAAAACCCCATTTTGATGAATTACTGTATTTTTTTTCAAAAAATATTTGTGTACTGTACATACAATAGGGGAGGTATTGTCTAAGGCGACATATTGGTTAAATATTTTCAGTCAGTTTGCCCACAAGGCATTTACTATGGCTTTGTAAACATAATTTGTATTAATTATTGGACTTTGTTTTGTACAGAGAGGAACATTTGCAGACGGTACCTAAAGCAGCCTAGGCGAATATCCATCTAATATCAAACCTAAAACTAACTTTACCGTGCTCTAATAAACTCATATACACATAGAAAGAAGTAACTTAAACTCACCATTTCACATCATCTTAAGAGAAACCATTCTAATATGCTGATTTGGTGCCCAAAAGAACGCTGTCTTAAAGGCACAATATGTAAGATTTTTTTATTAAAATATCCAAAAACCACTAGAACAGTTTTATATATTTTGCTGACTTGTGTACTTACATTATCCCAAATGTTTCGAAGAATGTTTAAATCCAGAGAAATAAGCAATTTTAACTAGAGACACGGACCGTGTCCATAGTGTCATTGTGTCGCCTGCTAATGACGTCATAACCCCTCGATTTCCGGTTTTGTTTTGTAGAAAACATGGAAACACCAAAGACGCTTTAATATGTTGTGCGTTTTAACAGACCGGTGACGACCGCACAGAGTAGCATTATAATAGAACATTCAAACGTATCTAGTATGATAAAACAGCGCTGCTTTTTTTCCCTACATACGCACGACCGGAAGGAGCGGAAGCGGTCGACTGTGGCATAATAAAAGCTCTGCTGCTTTCGAGCCGTGTGTCACGCTTGTTCAGCGGCCTCGTTCCGCTTCGACGGCTTTCAGCCTCACTCTGCTTCATTCTACTACGTTAATAAATCATTAGCTCATCCATGATCATGATTTCTGCCCGAGTCCCGTCGGATTGCATCGGCTGTGGGGATGAAGACGACAACTCCCATGATTCCACACTCAGTCACGCCTTTGTCTATTTGTTTATTTTGAATAGGCGAAAATTACATATTGTGCCTTTAAATCAGCCAACCATTTTATGCTGGTTTAATGTGTGTTTGTACCTGCAGTGTTGGGAAGGTTATTTTGAAAATGTAATAGGTTACAGATTACAAGTTACCCTACTTAAAATGTAATAAGTAGTGTAACTTTTCAATTACTTTATTAAAGTAATGTAACTGATCACATTTGATTACTTTTCTAAATTTCTGATGTTTCAATTGTTAATCATTTTCAAGCATGTAAACCAGGCAGGGTTAACCATACAGTAGTACTGAACACTGATTACTGTCAAACTTTCAAAATCCTTCATGGGTGATGGGGGACCAAATGATCAGCGAGAGCAGAACGAATGTGTCACACGTTTTAAACTCAACAAAATGGTCAAATACATATATCAAGAGCATGCTCACAGATGAGAACAAAACAGCGTTGGATGAAGTGGATTAGAGCCCTGCACGGGTCTCAAATAGGCCCTAAGAAAACAGCTTTTAAATCAATTAAGTTTTTTAAAAATGCATAAAGTTTTGTGTGAAGAGTAGGTTTAGGGCTAGGAAAGAGCAGCAGAATCATTAATTGTACTCACTAGAGAAAGTTTTTTGACGTATCATTTCTCCCATATCTGTTTCTCTGTAGTGTCAGTTAAAGGGTTAATGACAACATTACACAACTTGACATGCAATCCATCGGAAGTCTGAGTTATTTTCGAGTTTCCAAGAATATGAAGACACAATTCCAAAAAAGCAATCTGACTAATGTTTGACAACTTCCGCCAAATAAATCATAAAAGATGCATGCATTTTTTTTAACGATTTCTTACCAACTCTGTTGAGAAGCTATGAAAGGACTCCAGGGTCTCTGCAGAAAATTCAGTGTTTTGCAGAAGCTTGCGGTCGTTCGCAGATTAGTCAGAAGGATCTTAGAAGACATCTTTAACTTTCACCTTTACAATAAAAGTGAGCTCTGAAGAATCTTAGTTTTGTTTTTTTTAATCGAGAAAGTCGGTGCTATTGCAAACCAACAAAAACACGTACCCAAACACGACCTGGCGCGCTTATGTAAGATAAATGCACACAACAATAAAATAAGCAACCCTGAATTATTAATTAATTGCGATGGTAAATCATGAATGCTCGACTTCTTAGCAACACCAAGATCGTGCCACCGCGATCCCAAAGTTCCCCGTTGAACCAACAACACCTCAAGCAGCAAGACAAGCAGCTGCAGGGGAATGCTATGAACTGTAGAGGACGCAAATGCAAACGTTATCACATCAGGAAACTAGTTCAGTCATGCAGTTTTAGCATTTGTTTACACATTTAATCGTCACACATTTAATTGGGAATGTTTAATACAGATGCTTAAGCGAATAGCAACCACATGCCTTGATCTATAGACTGAAATGCCAGCTCTGACTGGAACAGCTGGCAATCAGTCAAATGGCTCGTGAATACTGTTATACGAATGATTTGCAATACTGTATAATTTTGTATTATAAATACAATCATATGATAGCTACGAGTGGGAAACGTTCGCAGAGGCCATTTAGGGGACCTTTTTTGTTAGCTGGGCTGTTGTTCTCATGCTTCTCTCGAATGATATCTCAACTAGGGTCTGACTAAAGGAGGGGAAGTGGGTTTGAAAGGAATGTAGGAAGGCGTAAATGACTGCATGCCCGACAGCCTACTCAAACATGTAGTTGCTTACTTCTAACTACATATAGCCACGCTAATTGAAAGCTGTCGTTTTTAGAGAAAGTAGCTTTACAAACTGCCACTTTTGTCGATTTTAATAAAAAAAACAAAAACATTCTTCGTCGCTGGCAAACGACAGGATATGCAGGTGTAGTTTCCATTTATTAAATATTCCACTTTCTCCTGCGCTCTTTTTTATTCTCTGCGTTTTAAAATGTCCCGTTTCAGTTTTACTGGGAAAGAAACTGCAAACGATTCAGAGCGTCAACGAGTTGTTTAGTAGAAAATGCTAGAGGAAATGTTTCTGATCCAAGCTACCTGATGATGGCAGTAATGCACTGTTTTGTGCGGTCACCAGTAAAAGAAAGAAGAAGTGGGACATATGGCTGTTACAGGAAGGTTTTATTATAAAATTAATTCATCAGTTAAAGAAGTATACAATTTTGGAAGATGTGGGAAAGATGAGGTGATTTTAAATAGATTACAATTTGGGCACACAGGACTAAATGCATCACTATACAAAATAGGTAAACACAGGTAAGTGTTTTACTTCTAGCCACGCTAATTGAAAGCTGTCGTTTTTAGAGAAAGTAGCTTTACAAACTGCCACTTTTGTCGATTTTAATTAAAAAAAAAACTGGCAAACGACGATATGCAGGTGTAGTTTCCATTTATTAAATATTCCACTTTCTCCTGCGCTCTTTTTTATTCTCTGCGTTTTAAAATGTCCCGTTTCAGTTTTACTGGGAAAGAAACTGCAAACGATTCAGAGCGTCAACGAGTTGTTTAGTAGAAAATGCTAGAGGAAATGTTTCTGATCCAAGCTACCTGATGATGGCAGTAATGCACTGTTTTGTGCGGTCACCAGTAAAAGAAAGAAGAAGTGGGACATATGGCTGTTACAGGAAGGTTTTATTATAAAATTAATTCATCAGTTAAAGAAGTATACAATTTTGGAAGATGTGGGAAAGATGAGGTGATTTTAAATAGATTACAATTTGGGCACACAGGACTAAATGCATCACTATACAAAATAGGTAAACACAGGTAAGTGTGCTTTTGTTCAACGGGGTAATAGAAACCGTTGAACATGTAATATTAAAATGTCGAAAATATAATATAGAGAGAATTAAAATAATAAAGAACTTAAAAAGGTAATAATAAAGAAAAAATAAGATAAATTGGATATTAGGAAAAGGATTAAGAGAAGGTATTAATCAAAGAATAGTAATGGAATATATAGTAAAAGAAGAAGCGGGACATAGCTGACTATGGCTGATACAGGGAGGTTTATTATAAAATGTATTCATCAGTTAAAGTATACAGTTTTGGAAGATGTGGGAAAGATGAGGTGATTTTAAATAGATTACAATTTGGGCACACAGGACTAAATGCATCACTATACAAAATAGGTAAACACAGGTAAGTGTGCTTTTTGTGGGGTAATAGAAACCGTTGAACATGTAATATAAAACACAAGCTGGGGGGTTTTTGGCATGGGAGCTGAACACGCACCAGCCAGAAATACAGCTTGGGTGAACCCGAAATAAAATTAACAATAGAAACCGTTGAACATGTAATATTAAAATGTCGAAAATATAATATAGAGAGAATTAAAATGATAAAGAACTTAAAAAGGTAATAATAAAGAAAAAAATAAGATTAATTGGATATTAGGAAAAGGATTAAGAGAAGGTATTAATCAAAGAATAGTAATGGAATATATAGTAGAAACAGGATTAAATAAACGAATTTGATAGTTAAATAAATAAATAAAGCAAAGGAATAGGGGAAAACACAAGCTGGGGGTTTATTGGCATGGGAGCTGAACACGCAGCAGCCAGAAATACAGCTTGGGTGAACCCGAAATAAAATTAACAATTAAAAAAATAAAATAAAATTATGAATAGAGGCGGGACTGTCATCAATGTATGAATAGAAACAGTTGGTGGCGGTATGTGCCTATGGTGCGGAATACGCCAAAAAAAATCCAAAGAAGAAGAAGAAGGCGGGTTCATGAAACAAGTTAGGGACAGTCACTAATATTTCTGTTATGTGGTTAAATCGGATAACTATTATTATCCGAACCGAAAACGTATTTTGAATCGAATTTCACTCTGAGGAGAATGTAAAACAGACGGAGTCTGCTAATGGACGCGCTGCGGTGCAGTGTGGAGTATTTATCTGAGTTCGGTGACTGTCAGTCACACTCAGTGCGCTAAATAAATAAATAAAGCAAAGGAATAGGGGAAAACACAAGCTGGGGGTTTATTGGCATGGGAGCTGAACACGCAGCAGCC
This sequence comes from Sinocyclocheilus grahami, assembly GCF_001515645.1. Classification (NCBI taxonomy): domain Eukaryota; kingdom Metazoa; phylum Chordata; class Actinopteri; order Cypriniformes; family Cyprinidae; genus Sinocyclocheilus; species Sinocyclocheilus grahami. The sequence goes on from NW_015505636.1 coordinate 393,478, forward strand.
AGAAATACAGCTTGGGTGAACCCGAAATAAAATTAACAATTAAAAAAATAAAATAAAATTATGAATAGAGGCGGGACTGTCATCAATGTATGAATAGAAACAGTTGGTGGCGGTATGTGCCTATGGTGCGGAATACGCCAAAAAAAATCCAAAGAAGAAGAAGAAGGCGGGTTCATGAAACAAGTTAGGGACAGTCACTAATATTTCTGTTATGTGGTTAAATCGGATAACTATTATTATCCGAACCGAAAACGTATTTTGAATCGAATTTCACTCTGAGGAGAATGTAAAACACACGGAGTCTGCTAATGGACGCGCTGCGGTGCAGTGTGGAGTATTTATCTGAGTTCGGTGACTGTCAGTCACACTCAGTGCGCATCGTTCAGGACGGCACGAGTCTTTTCTTGACCAGCGGATCTCTAGATGTGCTAATATTCAATGTCCAGGAGAGGAGAGTCACGGCAAGTGGACATCTGTTCTCATTTTTTGTGCTCAACTAAACGACTTTCCTCCATGCTCACTTAACACATGTTGTTTTTCAGACCGTGATGCAGTTTGATGCTTCAGTGATACATTTGGCATTAAGTGACGATAAACATCGACTTTATGCACTTTGCCTGAACGGTGGGCTTTACTGCACCCTTATACCACCACAGATCAGGTAGTTAAGTTATACAGATTACTATGTTTTTCAAAACATATGACCAGTTACTATTAGGCTAAATATGTATGTACGCGTGTGTAATTTACTTACAGCAAATGAACGTTTTAACATTCCAACCAGTTTAACAAGTCCTTAACATTTACAGGATAACAGGCCAAAAATACTGCTAATTTATACTGCACTACACAGATTTTTGCCCAATCAATTTTTTTTTGTCTTTTCCCTCCTAGTTCTTCCTCTGTCTTGGTGAACAAGAGTAGTGACCGTGTGCTGTATACTGTACCAGATGATTCCATTGTCCTGAAAAATGCCAGTCTGCAAGCGTTCACCGTAGTCGAGAAGATCCTTGTGACTCTTAGCATTCACAAGTCTGTCTGGAGTTTTGATCTCTACGAAGAGCCTGGATCCAGACCCCTTCATAAACTTGCATGTTTCCAGGTTGTAACTCTAAACACATGCTGTTTAAGCATAACAGAGAAAGATAAAAGTGTGAGTTCACCTCCAGTACTGACTTGCATCTACCCTGAAGGCTCCACATCAGTCAGCACTCACAAGTCTGACCTTCTTCCTTATCTCGAGCCCCATCTTTTCAGGCTCTTATTTGGAGTGGACGCCTCCTTAGTCAATTCTCCAGTCATTCTGTGTGGTTTACCTGATGGACGTATTTGCTGCTTTCCTTTGCGCGTTCCCATCCTGGCTGGTCCTAGAGGAGAACAGAGATCTCCAGTCAGAGTCCTTCAGAGCTTAGAGCAGCCAGTCGTATTTATTGGAACCTGCATCTCTGGAGAACATGGACCTCAGTGTCTTGTTGCAGTTGGTCAAAGAGGCAAACTTCTAATGGTCAAAAGCAAACAAACAAGCTTGGAAGGAAAAAAGGCAGATTATAGTAAGACTGAATTAAAGTGCTTTTATTACACATACATTTGCAATTGCCCTAGTCTTTATTTGATTTGAGAGTCAATTATATATAAGAGTGTCCACAATAAAGATAAGGAAAAATCATTTCAAAATCTAGTAAACATGAGACAATTTATTAGAAATGTACTTTTTTTGTTTTCGTACTGGTTTCATATGGTTTATAAAACCTTTATACCATTTTCAGGAAAAGTTTCAGTTTAATGACAGAAAAGATGTCATGTGGTGTGACCAAATAAGAAGTAATAAAGTATTTCCTTATACCTTGAACACATGAGTGTACACATATTAAAAATTATTTTCAAAAAACTTACTTTTTAATCCATATCATGACTTCACAAATATAAATACTGTTTTGTGGAGTGGGTTAAACCAAATTACATTTTACAACCTGATCTTGCATTGCCTTGATTTGGCAGACACAAATTTTAGTGAAGTAGTGAAGCAGTTTTTATTAAAATATCTTTATAAGAAATTATAGTAATACATCATGCCAAACTACTTGAAGTTTCTTTTCAAGATTTACGTTCATTTTTATCCCTTCAAGTTGATATCAGGACAGTTGTATCACCCTGACGGTTTTGACTGTATACCCCTAAAAATATAATTACTGTACTTGTGAATTGCATTATGAATATATATTTTTTAATAAATTGTAGATAAGTGTTGGTAATCTATGTTAAATTCACATTTTACAGGCTTCAATGAACATAGTGTACGAGGACCAGTGCTGTGTGCTTGTGTTGACGATAAGTGGCTGTACTACAGCTCTCTCAATGATCTGCATGCTCTTCAGCTCACCACAACATCATCTTCATCAGAAGCAACAGGAACTGAGTCCCAACTGCTAGCTCTGACCTCAGACAGTCTTGGTGTATGCAGGGTTATAGCACTTGCTGGGCCATATACTAACTCCACAGGTACAGTACATGAATTTTGATAAATCTCTGTTGTTTACCAGGATTTTCCAGTTTTAAGTCACTAACACAAAATGTTTGTTTTGAAATGTTAAGGATCTGTGCAGCTTTTGGCAGTATCTTTGAGTGGAAGACTGCTTTGTGTGAACCTTCCTCGAGGATCTGAAAACGGAAATGTTCCCAGGTTGCCCTCATCTCTGGCAGGCCAGAGAGTGAAGGACCTCCTGGCTTCCATCGCAAACATCTGGGAGAGGTCTGTTTCATGCTTCATCATTGAAAAGACTACTGGTTTTCCAGCGGCAATGACTAAATGTCAGTTTTTTATTTATTTAAACTTTATAATATGATAATTATAATCAGATGCTTTTGAAAAGAAATCAAAATTATTTTTTTTCACAGAAATAAAAAAACATGTTCATCATAAAAAGAGTTATTTTTTATTAAAAAACTGTTTAACTATTAAACTGTTTAAAATATTGTCACATCATTGACTCTTTTTTTTTAATCTTGTGCAGGGCAGAATCCTTGAAACACAAACTTCAGGAGAAAAATGATTCTCTCAAACGTCTTAATCAAGTCATAAATGTTTGCAGCCTACTGTTGGACAACCACGGGAATGAAAAAGCATGTGATGTGGGCACCAAACTTCCAATCAGCTGTCGTGGTGTAGCTAGATGGAGCTCATTGCTCCAAAGAGACTTGTTGACTCTAACATGTGTGCTTGAAAATTCAAGTGGATGTACATTGGAACATGGCTGGACTTTGTGCATTCAGGTCCACCCATTATCCAAGGGTCCAAATATGGAGGGCTCATCTAGGACATACTCATTCCCATTCAAGAAACTGGATTCTGGTCAGAAACTGGATGTAACCATTCCTCTTGAAAGCACTGATGGACTGTCTCTGCCAGTGAAAGTCTACTGTTCTCTCGCCTTCTCCCTATCTGCTCTGTTTAGTCCTGAAGCATGTTCTCCTGGTGTTTCTCAGCTCCTGACAGAGACGGGCTCCATTAGTGCACCTTTGAGTACTTTAACAGTGGACTGGCTTGATGCTTTAAGGCTAGAGGGATCATTTTCTCATGGAAACATCAGACACAGTACTGTCACGGATGGCATCCAAGCCTTCCTGCATTCCAGAGGAGTGTTAACCAAGGATTCTGATACTACTACCAAGCCAGGACCCATCACAGTGATGGTCAGGGTATCATCAGAGCTTCTAAAGACCAAACTGCCCCTCTCAGCAACCAGGAGTCAAGAAACATGCGTGTCTGTGCTAGACTGGCTAGTATCACCTGAGGCCATAGGACAACCATCGGTACAAAGTCCAGTGATTTGTGCCTACAGCCCGGATGGATGCTCTGTCAAGCTTCTGGTCAAAGAGGTGCTGACTTTATACTACTGATTATTTATTTATGATCATAAAGTCTGTAATTTAGAATTAGTTACCCATGTCTTTCCTCAAGGTAACACTGGGAGATTTCTGTTCTGATGGACCTCTCGAAGTCTTGGAGATTCGGGTGGAAAGTACATCTGTGGCAGCGGTGTGTGGACTGCATCATGCCATTCTAAGGCGCCTTCAGGTACTTTTATAATAAAGTATTTCCATTTTTTGAACATGGACTTACAATTGAATCTAACTTACAGATCATGGCATTTTCAACAGGTCTTGCTCAGAGACTCGGCTTTGAAATGTGGTCATACAAAACAGCTAAAGGCACAGAGCTTGTTTGAAGCCGTACGGCATGTTGAGGTAGATCTGATTCCCTTCCATTTATTTCTTTATTACACTTTTACACTGTGATTAGTATTAATTCACATGTATCACAGTTTTGCTTAAATCACATGAAACAATATTTTTTTCTATTGTCAGTCTCTTTTTAAAGACCTTCTGGATGCTCAGAATCAAGCAGCTCTTGGTGGCACAATGAAGATGAAAAAGAACTCTGAGATCCTGTTCCGCATTTTTCTGCAGCTGAGGGCAAACCCGTTGGTCATTCTCTGATTGAAGTACACCATCAAAAGCCTTTATTACATATATTTCTTAATACACTAGAGGTTGTTGTGCCATGCTTGTTTTACTTTTATGATACAAATCCCATTCTTTCCTTTTTGTGTGTCCCATTCATCATCACTTATTCCAGATTCAATAAAACACTGTCTATACATACAGAGGGTGAACGTGATTTCACCAAGTGTTCCTGGATCAACATCCATGTTGATCCTGGAACAACATTCCAATCAACCAATCAGAAGTCAGGGATAAGTTTACAGGAAATGTCAATTTTACCTTTACAACCAGAGTTAGAAGCTTCTACATCCTTGTTATTCAACTATCATTTCCCTCTGATTTTAGGGATAAATTATGGGTAGGGTTAGGTCTATATTTTTGGACAATAATGTTGATCCAGGATCAACAAAAGATGTTGATCCAGGAACATGTTGCACTTGGTAAAATCACGGTGACCACATACAGAGGTATGGAGAAAAGTACAGAGCAAACCTGCATTTCTAGATTGTGTTGTTAAATCTACATGAAAGGCAGTCTGTAAGTGTGTACTAAAGTCTCTGTAAAATGTAAAATACATCAAAATATCTGATACTTTAGTCCGCTGGTTGAGTCTCCATATTGAAAAACTTTTCTCTGAGCCGATAGTATCTTCCTTCTTTAACCATGAGCTGCTGGTGTGTTCCTACCCAACGACTTCACTTCCCTCCATGAAGATAATGTGGTCTGCTTTCTCTACAGTCTCCAAACAATGAGCTATCACCAGTACTGTCTGATCCGTTATGTTATTGAGCACATCTTGAACCTGGAAAATAAGATCATGGATAGATACCGTTAATAAGAGAACCTCAGAATTTATTGTGTTACGGCAGATTAAAAATAATGTACAGCTGCTTATTAAGATATTAGGATTTTAGTATTAATTCCAGAGGAGTCCGTACAGCTTGTTGGGTGCTGCAGTCCATGTGGCTGGTGGCCTCATCCAAGATGAGAATCTGTGGGTTCCTTATCAGAGCTCTGGCTATGGCAATGCACTGCTTATGCCCTGAGGACAGCTGGACACCACACTCGCCAACATCTATAGAGAAAGCATCCAGATTTAACCTACTCGTTTTAAAGAGTTTTTATGTTATTTATGGAATGGCACAATATATCCATATTGGTTATTAGACAATCTGTCTAGTTTTATCTACCCGTGTCATATCCTTGTTCCAATTTCCATATGAAGTTGTGAGCGTTGGCTTTCCGAGCAGCTTCTTTGACTCTTTCAAGTGTGGAGTCCTTCAAACCGTATTCAATATTATATCTCACAGAGCCAGAGAAAAGCACAGGATCCTGGGATACCATTGCCACCTAAGCCAAATGAAAGAGAGTGATGTATTCATTTACAACTACAACTACTAGTAATTTCACCGAACCATCCAACAGAATTGATTGTTTGCAGATCTCTCCTCATGTTACATGGTTATAAATGCTGGTGTATCGTTCCTTGCCTTTTCATGCAAGTATTGGTGTTGGTAGTGGTACAGAGGTTTTCCATCCAGTAACACCTCACCCTCCTTTGGTTCATAGAACCTCTGCAGCAAGCAGACGCAAGAGATCTTCCCACCACCAGAAGGTCCTACCAATGCTGTCAGCTTCCCTGGACTCAATTCCAGTGTAACAGACTGCAACAATTCAACAATGAGTACATGCAAATCCCATGAGTTCTCTGATCAGCTTTTGCAGTATAAACAAAAACTTACTTTAAATAAGGGCTTTTTCGTTAGGGCGGGAGTGGTAGGAAAAAGTGACTTTTTCAAAGGTTAGTCTTCCCTCAAGCTTCTCTGGGGCCAAATCACCTGCCTCTCACCTGTGGCTTCCTTTCAAGCAGCTGTAACACCTTGACTGCAGATCCCACGGTATTCAGCATGTATACAAGATGCTGAGAATATAGTGATGGACAGAATTTAGTCTCTCTAAATGAAGATTCATATTACTGTAATATTCTACTTGCCAGGCATACTTTCATGTTGGTCATCATGTCCTTCTGATAGAACACAAATGCAAGGAGGCTACTGCTGCTAAGCTGTCCAGAGGAGATTAGATTTTCGGCCTTGGAACAGCATTGCTACCTTCAAGCCTACTGTAATGAACTAAAATGCAGTGAAAGTAGAATCAATGAAACAATATTTTGGAGACCGGTGCATGGAACTCAGGACTGTATATGATTTACCCTGTGTATTAAGAGATGGATGGCACTGTAGATGCCTTTACGCCTCAGAACCTGGAGCTTTCTGTTGAGTCTGTTCATATCGCTGTTGCTCCTGACACTCTGCCTTAAAACTGTGCACAGTCTTCATTGACGCAATGACAGAAGATGCCAACTCTGCAGTCTCTGCATTACAGTCCTGAAGCTCTTTGGCTGTTTTCTGATCAGAAAGGTGAGGCATTTTGAATTCATTATGGTCTACCCCTAACTGTTTTTTTTTTTTGGTTTGCTGAAGTGACCAAGCTGTGTGAAATCAGCATGAGAAGGTTTACTAACCTGGGAGATGTATGAATTCTGAATGAAAGCAAGAAGTGGCATTTCAATGCAGGTGAGAAGGGTTAACTGCCAGGATAGGCGCTGCATAAAGAACATAATGCCACATGTCTTCACCAAACTCTGCAGTAACTCATTCACATTCATGGCCACAGAACGTCCCATTTTATCAGTGTCAGAGATCAAATGTGACATAAGACTACCTGTAAGAGACAAAATTATTTTAAATAATATATCATCACATATGCACTATTTGGTAGCTTTGTCTACTTTCAAAATCACACCCAAATATGCAGTCTCGCAAGACGTGTTTTTAACCTTCTGGGGATCTTCAGTCATTTTATGCTTTGAATTTGTTAAATGTTTTACTTTTTTGGAATGGTACAAAACTTAGTGACTTGTGGCACTTGCTATTTGAAAACACAAAAAATTGATTGAATTCTGAGGCAGATAAGGATAAAGAGACCATTCCAAAGGTTGGAGTCGATTCTACTCGATGAATCAAGTCCTCAGAAGAGCCTATTCAATTATACTGAGGTAAGCCTTTTTTTTTCCCCTTTTTTTTTTTTTTTAAGTTGAATGCCTCTGGGCTTTACTTGACACTGCATTTTTTTAAACTGTTGACTGGGTTTTGAGCATTGCACTCAAAAGTGGGGGCAGATGAATGCAAGCTTGCAGGGGTGGGGTTTCAGCTGAAAAAATGAACTGAAAAGTCCAGCATACGTCACCAGAGAGAAGGCAGTCGTTTTCTCCAGAAGAATGACAGGTACCTGGTTTGTTTTCGTCAAAGAAGCTTATCTCCTGCTTGATGAGGTTCTGGAACAGCATGTGCCGTATTCTTTTGTTGAGTCTGCTGAGGCTACACATGAACATCCCGCCGCGCATACCACTGAACATAGAACTTAAAGACACAACAAATGAACAATTAATTCCAAAAACAAAACCACTTCGTACAAGAAGACATTCGTTTTTAAGATATTTGCATGGCAGTGATGTTACACTGACCTTCCAAGTGAGCACAGTGCCATGTGTTCAATAGCCCATGAGAAATTGGTGTGCTGGTACTTTCCACTCAATATGTCAATAACTTTGCCAATGCAGTATGGGATGAATGTCTCAACTATAAAAAAAAATAAAATAAACAGGCTCACATTGCATCATGAAAACTTTATTTGGATTTAAAATCAAGAAGCAATTCAGATAATATTATAGTTTCCAGGAGAAACACTCACACAGCGCTGCCAGGCTGAGGAAAAGGAAGGCTGCCCCTAGACGAAGATAGTCAGGCCTGGAGTAGCGAATGACCCTCATTAGGAGCACTGCCTCTTCATCTTCTGGTTTCTGGCGCCCTTAGATGATGTACCATGTGGGAAGGCCATCTCCCACACAATATATATGAGAGTAGATGTAGCAGAGCTCAGGATCACCATGCCAGGATCAGGAACAGGACTGAAGCCTCTCACGGTCCCGTGTCTCATTGTCTGCATACTGTCAAACACTGGAGGTAGAAAGCTCAGTAGGGCTATCCATCGCTTCAGGAGAGGCTGAATACTGGTGTCCGTAAAAATTGTGCTCAATGAATAAAGCACAACGCAGCTGATGGTCCTGAGAGCCCACAGGCACCGTAGATCCAGACTGCCCTCTCCATCCAACCACAGCAGTGTAGCCCACACACAAGCCCAGATGAAAAGATCACAGCACAACAGGCAGAAATGCACTGCTGCAGTTCTATAGATGGGGTGAGCCTTTGAGGACATCTTAAAACTGAGAAAGATGAATCAGATAAACCAGTCTGGAATGGTTTCAAAGCCTGGTCACACTAGTCTGTTGGCAGTGTTGGGAAGGTTACTTTGAAAATGTAATAGGTTACAGATTACAAGTTACCCTACTTAAAGTAGTGTAACTTTTCAATTACTTTATTAAAGTATAATGTAGCTGATTTGATTTGATTACTTTTCTAAATTTCTAATGTTTCAAATTGTTAATCATTTTCAAGCTTGTAAACCAGGCAGGGTTAACCTTACAGTAGTACTGAACACTGATTACTGTCAGACTTTCAAAATCCTTCATCACTTGAATTAAGATTATAATATTACAATTTTAAAGAAGACATTGCATGCAAAATATCTTCATTTGCATATAAATGTGTCTTGGTAGTGCGTAGACACAACCACTCTACAATGATAAAAAATACATTCACTTCTTTTTTTAATCTAAAGTTATCAAGCCAATATGATGTCATATTGCTCAGGCCCCTCTCACGACCGCTGACGTACTGTCCCATATTAGCATATTTCCACCCTCAGCCAGTTGTACAATGTCCGTCATTTTCTCCACACTCGAGCAGCTGTAGCGACAACAATGTCTTGTAAGCAATGCAGGTGTTTTGTTGTTAGATGTAGAGGAATATAAGAGTCCTAATTTTCTCCAGACATCAGAGCCACTGAGGACGCAGTGGATTAGCTTTTGATTTTGATGGAAATGCGCTAATGAATACACCTAAATTAATTTATGTCTGCGCAAATCATTTTACTCTAGTGTGCTTTCTGAATGAGGGACAATTCAACGCAAATTTTGTTAAAAAGTTCAAACTCAAGGATGGATCAGTACCCATTGTTCGTGACCCAGCTGCACCTCCAGAAATAGTAAGTCTCACACTTTATTTTTTTTATGATTATTTGCTCTTCCACGGAAGAGAGGGGCGGGGTGAGCAGAGCTCATTATCATGTAAAGAGATATGCAACGAAACGAGTCGCTGTGAACAAAGCTGTTTTTGACCAGGTTAAAAGGGTGTTGTTTTACACGGACACTGAGACCATTTCAAGAAGACCCTAAAGAATCATACCCTCCTGACTACCAGGAAAAAAACAGTTTTGTGAATTTAGTATTTTGTCATATCATTACATTGTTTAGAGCATAAGAAAATTTTTGAAAAATTATATTTTATTCATATGTTATGCCATGTCCCCTGTAGAGGACATCGGGACTTTAAAAAGTCCACTTTAAAAAAAATAAGAATAGAAGACATGAATAGACATGAAAAGGCAAAAAGAGTGGGATTTTTGTTTTAATAAGAAATCAATTTTTTTTTTTTTTATACCAAACTTTATATAAAGATGATTCTCAACTATGTTATGAAAGATATTTTTAAAAAACATTTTTCTTTATGCAAAATGTGTGTAAAATGGCCATAAAAGAGTTTTTCCATTATATAAAATGTATCTATAAACTGTATCTAATTAGCATATTAATGTGTTTTTGGGGCAACATGGAATGAACAAATAAGTAAATGGCCATAAAAGAGTTTTTCCATTATATAAAATGTATCTATAAACTGTATCTAATTAGCATATTAATGTGTTTTTGGGGCAACATGGAATGAACAAATAAGTGCAATAATGGGAGGATTTTCATAATAATATCTAATATTTAATAGGAATATTGATATAATTTTTTCTCTATTCATTTGTTGTCTCCCAAAATGTGTAATAAACATGCTTTAAGTCCTGGTGTCCTCTACAGTGGACATTGGACAGTGGACATGGAAATTTATGTCCTGTTTCATAACAGAAGGTCATACTTTGATTTGAAACAATTTGTCAATTAGTCTGATTTAAATGATAATTACAAAATATTATCATATTTCCATTAGGGTGTTACATTTGATCACTAAATGAATGTCAGCCATTTTTAAAGACCAAAGAGAGGGAGTGGTCATGGTGAAACATCCAGTCATTTGGTATCTCTGAAAAGCCCTGAATGTGCTCTGTACAGGACATCCAGATTTAAAACTGACATGTAACGTCCCTTGGAAGTCAGGAGGATACCTACTTGTGGAATATGGGCATCCGATGTCCCATTTGAAGCCCAGCCACCACAAAATCAGACTTACTTTAAGATCATTCTGAGGTTAAATACAGATTTAAAATCATAACAAGAAATAGTTTTAATAGCTATGATACTGTTTTTGAAATCAAATCTCTGCATAGCTATGACAGGAAACACTGGAATCTAACAATGCCTTTGAAAAAAAAAAAGTTAATCTTAAAAAATAAATCATTTACATAAATCCATAAAAGAGTTATCAAATAAGCATGTTATAAACTCCTGAAACATTGGTGTTTCATATTTTAGAGCACCCACTGCAATTTATGAAAGAAATCAATTAAATCTGTATGTGGGAGTGTGTCTGAAAAAAAACAGATGTAACCCCCCTTTGTAATCCTTCAAATTTTCATAAGTAACTGTAATTTAATTACACATTTTTTTCTCAGTAACTGTAACTGATTACAGTTACTTTTATTTTGTAATTAAATTACGTAATTCCGTTACATGTAACTAGTTACTTCCCAACACTGTCTGTTGGCTGGTTTTTGAGGGGTTTTAGCAGATGCTAAAAACTAAAAACCCATTGCTAAGACAAACCAGCTTAGGCTGGTTTACAATGTTTTCAGCAGCATCAATCTTCTCTAGTGCATCTAAATATAAGAAATAAGCGCTAAGTAACATAAACAGATAAAGTCTTCTTACCATTAGGTTAGTTGCTCTCGTTGCATTTTGCCGCAAGATCACTTTTGGTTTCACTTTCACTTGTGGGCGGGGTCAAAGCTGTTTATCAGTTTCATTACGCGTTAATAAGACTCGATTTAGAAAATGCATTTAATGACCGCATCGTTTCCTTAAAACGAGGTCGCGTGCACTAAACACGTTCTCTCATATTGCTACTGTATGTAGTGCTTATCATGACGTTGTACGCTCCGTCGGTTGTCGACTCACCAGCAGTGGACGCTGTTTGTTCTCACAGTGTCCAGCAGAGAGCGCTGTTTAGCAAATATCATGAATTATATGGGCGATTTCATGAATGAGCAGCCCTTCGTTTCTCTCGTGAGCAAGTGTGTAAAGGAGGATTTTAACAATGAAGCTGACACTAACAGTTAATATCATTATAGGCATTTATTAAACTTTATTTTTTTACATTCTATTTGAGGAAACGTTTCAAGGCACAGTTATAATTTGCTTGCGATAACAGAATTCAATTTATTAACACTTTGTCTGACACATTGTTTGTCTGATAGAATGTTTCTTCAAACAAATCTATGGAACGCTCACACAAATGTTGGACTTTTCTGCAAACATTAACCAGAAAGTGAAGACGGGTTACCCAGGTAAAATAAAAATAAATAAAAAACCAAACCTAATTATGCTTGTTTACTGATAGAAAAAGAAAAAAAACAGAGCATTTATCTGCTTACATCTTTATTATTAAATTTAAATTGAGTACAAAACTTGTTTATTGTAGTAAATACTTTGTATTATACATTGTGATATAAATGATTCTCAGGGGGCTCGTAGCCTTTTCTGCTTATATAAGCTGGTCATTTGCTTTGGCAAAGTAACAAAACAACAGAGCAACTACGACGACCAACAACAGCAAGAAGTGAAATGTGACATGTAATTCATGACACTCAATAAAAATAGGCCCTTTGCACCCTTAGTTCAAACACAATCTTATTCAGTACTAACCTATGAAACTAACAAACAAACTCAAAGGCACATATTTAAGTATCGTCATACTCAAGCACTCGCTGAGAACCAGAAAACATGAAGGCTGAGTTTTAAATCGTGGTTAAAGAATGTCTGTACTTGAACTGAGAAAACCTTATGAGCCTATGTGCAATAATAGCAAAAGAATTTCTAATGATTTATTATACAGTACATTTCCTACCCTTTGGGAACTGGATGTGTAAATGCAACAGATCAACAATCTTCCTTAAGGGTCAGGTCTTTCAGTGCATGGTCTTATGACACAAAAAGTGTCTAAAACAACACAGTGTGATATATAGAACTGTTCAAACATTTGAGGTCAGTAAGATTTTTGAAAATAAATTAATACTTTTATTCAGCAAGGATGCATTAAATTAAAAGTCTGAAAATGTCTATTTCAAATAAATGCTGTTTTTTAAACTTTCTATTTACAAAAATAAAATCAAAAGAAGTAAGCAGCATGACTGCTTTTAACATTTATAATAAGAAGATATGTTTCTAGAGCACCAGATAGTTTCTCAAGGATCATATGACACTGAAGACCAGAGTAATGGCTGTTAAAAATTCAGCTTTACCATCACAGGAATCATTTCCGTTTTAAAATATATGAAAATAGAAAAGTGTTATTTAAAATTGTAATAAGATTTCACAATATTACTGATTTTACTGTATTTTAAACATATAAAAGCAGACTTGGTGAGCATAAGAGACTTCTTTCAAAAATCTTATCAACCTCAAACTGTTGAAGAGTAGTGTAACTGGCAAAAATGGGTAAATTGAATATTATAAGCATGAGATTAACATTTCCTGACTTGAAATAGCTTAATTTCCTTGGCAAACAACTTCAGCATTCTGTCATTTAGATCGGGAATGAAGAAGTGTTTGTAATATGTACTTGAATTCAGAGGACTGCATTAACGGATGTAATTGTAGTGCCATGGCACTAATATACTGTATAAGGCAAACCAGTGATGTGAGACAGGATGTTTACAAAACCAGTGTCATATAACAATGTACAAAACAACCAGGGTTTGATGCTGAAATAAAACAGTTATAAACAGCACATTCTATGATACTAATAAATGGCAAAGAAACATTTCTGTACCTGATAGGATCACGATAGTCATACCTGATAGTCATACATTTGTGATTTTTTCTGCCTCTGATGATGGGTTATTTGTCTTGTCCCTATCTGTAGGCACACTGCTGAACTGGCAGTCCATGGCCAAATTGACTGCAGGCTTAGCTGGAGACCCAGACGCTGGTGAATTGTTCTTCTGGGCTGCATCACGGCAGTCCAGCCAGTAAAAGGAAACCATAAGGAAAAGAGCTGATAAGGCCACCGAGATGCTGCAGGCCACGAACACATACGTGTACTGGTCAGTACGGTCCACAAGGATTCCTGGAACACAGGTGCAGAGATATTACAGATATATTACAAGATCTACATATGTTCAAATACAATAAAAATCTGCTCTATCATCATTATTTTGAAAATAACCACCAAAACATGAGTCATGCATGAGTGGGGTAGGATACGGGTGAGCCTTAAGCCAAAAAGGTGTACTTAGGTGCTAGGCAGTGCTTGACCCAACTAAGGATATTTGTGTGTGAGAAAGAACGGTCAGTTTGACCAGATTGAGATCACAGCCTTCGCTCCCACCAACACGTAAATCCAGATTAGTGCTGTTATAATGGAGCAGACATTCCATTCTTTTTACTCAAACACAGGCACAGACCCTCCTCACTGATAGCTAGCTACACAATCGCACATTTATTTTAATTCTGGATCATAGTGATTTCTTCTTTATGTGACAAGAATGTTTGGGAATGTCTGTGAATTAATTTGTAAAATGATTTTTCGGGACTTTACTTTGACAGGACAGTTGAGACGTGACAGGAAAGAACGTTCATTTCCTGATCTGAGCCAGATTTAAACCAGGGATAAGAGCAGTTGACTTTTTAGGTAATGCATTGTGCACTGACTTTTTATTAACAGCAAGATTGTAGGGTAAAATTCATATGAATTTATAATGGAAATTGAATTTTGTAGGTACCGTAACTAGTCATTTTAATGACATGTTTGCTTGCTCTAGTTTATTTTAAATAATACAAATAAATAAAAAAATAAAAGGCAGATGCTCAACCTACTGTAGATGAGGGTTAAAAAAAATCCAAATTAATAAAATACATTAAGATATATATTTTTTTACATTTCTTTTATTTTAGATTGTAATAATATTACATTACTGTTCTTACTGTATTTTTTAAAGTTAATGAAGCTTTCGTGAGCATAAAAGGCTTATATATAATACCTTTTATATAATACATAATAATAAACAGCAATATTTACCTATATATTTTCTTATATGTATACATTTGTAATATGTAGGTAAGTATTTGTATATATATATATATATATATATATATATAAATTCCAAAGTAGTGTAGTAATGAAACACATTTACACATTAGTAAATGCAAACAAGATTTAAAAAGAGAGATATATTCAGCAAATATAAGTGGTCATGTGTTGTGGCAATTGTAGTACAAATGTTCTACTGCAGGCAATGGCCATTTACATCTACATATCCATAACACTATCAAAAAAATTTATCAAAATATGAGTATACTTTTTTGATGGAGGGATCTACCCAAGTAGTGATGAAAGCCTCTGCTGTCCATAGAAACCATACTTGTTGTCTCAAGTCTAGGGCAGGTACAAATGTTGAAATACCAGCATGACCACATTTACAACAGTCTCTGTCTGTTTTAAAGGGTGTTATCTGGAGTTTAGATGCCTATAGATCATGTCTGGGCTGAGTTCTGTGAGTCATACACATTCAGGCAGTGACATAACACATAATTCAAAACACAAGGTTTTCATGTTACCTGCGAGAGGAGGTCCAATTAGCAGCGTGACGCTTTCCATGATAGACAACAGGCCAAGCGCAGATGGGAATCGACTCATCTCCACCGTGTCCATCAGGACGGTGAACATCAGTGAGCCTACCAGGCTCATGGACAGTCCATACGTCAGGACAAAGATTAACAGCACTGGGAAACTGGCAGAAATGCAGCAGATACTATTACTGAGTCCATTTATGAGGAGTGCGGCTGAGAAAACGTAGATGTGTCGACCTTTAAACCAGGGCAGGCTGAAGAGCACTCCGACGGGAGGCCGCACAAAGATGTTGACAAAGCCCAAGATGGAGAGCAGCAGGGCGGCTCTGCTTGGATCCATTTTGTGAGCTGTTGCATACGGGACCAGGTAAATAAGCGGCACCACAAACCCCAGCATCATCCAAGTGATGCCCAGTGAAAACACCCGAAATCGCGGGTTACTACAGAAGAGGTCAAAGGCCATGTGTCTTCTGAGGAACGATGCTAAACCCTGAAAGATCCCCAGCACACATCCCTTTTTGCCTGCGGGTCTGGGACTGTTGCACATCACCTCTGACTTTCTGGGCTTGCGAGGCCTGGCGGGTCTCATAACGGCTCCGCAAACACAGCAGTTGAGCAGCACAGCACCGAGTACCAGAAAACTCCCTCTCCAGCCTAGCGTACTCTGCAGATAGTCACCTAAAAAAGGCAATGTAGACAGACCCAGAGCAGTACCAGTCGAGGACATCGCATTGGCAAAAGGACGACGGCGCACAAAGTAGTGGCCAAGTATAGTGACCGCGGGCTGGAAGCTGAAACAGAAACCCAGACCTGTGAAGCAAACAGAGAGTTATGAATTATACAGAACTAACTGCTGGATGAAGTTCATTGTACTTTGGTAACAGTAAACACTAGGGGTTCTCCGATCAGGGTTTTTGAGGCCGATCACAGAAAGCAGTATCTGCTGATATACCGATCACCGATACCGATCTTTTTAAAGCCTTCTTTTTATAATTTATAACCATTTATAGTGATACTCAAATCAGGATTTTTAGACATTTATTCAGGGCCTGAATTTCATTTTTGAAAATATGAAGAATTCCCCTCTTAGGTGACTCTTGTGAGAGGGGAAGCAGCACGGACTGTGCTTTCACACAGGAGTCCACTACTGATCCGTGGCTGTTTACCACAAACACAACATTTATCCAATATTTTTATTTCAAATCCAAACATTGTCACTGAAAATGCTTTTTCAGCATTGCAATTCTTTTTTTACACAGTACAGTAATACAATCTTTCACAGACATAAACACAATAAATATAAGCAACACATTATTCAATGCTTTTTACTTTTGCATTTACTTTAGATTTATATATTAAACTGCTCAACATTATGTGTGTGTGCTGCGAGTGTGCATTAGCGCACGGCGGTCAAGTTAGTTTGATGTTTGACATTCATTAGACATTCGGGTTTTACTCTTTTAAATATACTCTTAATTAAACTCTTTGCAGCTTTTATGTTTTGAGCCCAAACTAACTCAGATAGACATAAATATATGCCCTTTATGTTGCACAAGGCTTAATTTCTAGGAATTAAAAAAAAAAGTAACCATTTAAATTAATTAAACAATTTAACTACGTGACATTATAATATAAAACCAATACTAAAATGTTCGGAAAAACATACCTGTTATCGCACAAAGCTCCGTTTTTGGAATTACAATTTTATGTTTTTTATAATAATTTTACAATTTTTAATGTATGCAATAATATAAATCCATTAAACGACAACACCATTTGATCTAAAGCTATCATACCAACTGTAAAAATATCTAAATATTATTCCCTATAATGCACAAGGCTTGGTTTTTCAGTTTATGTCTTTAGTGTTTTTATATACAGTACTGAATCCATATTTTTCATGTTTTATATACTGTATCCACTTAAATTAATTAAACTCTGACACCGTTTGAGATAAAGGTATCAAACCAACTGTACAATATTCAGAATATTATTCCCTATAATGCACAAGGCTTGGTTTTTCAGTTTATGCCTTTATTGTTTTTATATATAGCACTGAAACCATATTTTTCATATGTTGTACATACTGTATCCACTTAAATTAAACTCTGACACAGTTTGAGATAAAGGTATCAAACCAACTGTAAAAATATCTAAATATTATTCACTTTAATGCACAAGGCTTGTTTTTTTCAGATGATGCCTTTATTGTTTTTATATATAGCACTGAAACCATATTTTTCATATGTTTTATGTACTGTATCCACTTTAAGTAAACTCTGACAGTTTGAGATAAAGGTATCAAACCAACTGTACAATATTCAGAATATTATTCACTTTAATGCACAAATGTGACTGCCTCGATTGTGCAAGTGACAATTCCTGTGTCAACTGTGCAGCTGGCTTATAGACAGAGTGATTCACTCACGCTGTTTGTGAAAGGTTTTCAAATGACTTTATAAGTTATTTAATGAAGAAATATGAAGGTGAGTTCATATTCACAGTAAACATGTAAATCAAGTACCTCACCTTCAGCATTATAATTATTTCACCTGCGCCGGACAGAGACTGAGACGGTGCCGCTGCGTGTCGTGCCAAACCTTCTCACGGCAGCATCATCAGCTTGAGATCGGCCTTTTTTCGGTAGCCGATCAATCGGAGCACCCCTAGTAAACACCTATTATTTAATTACAAACTATCAAAACTGTAACTGAATATACATCTAAGTTGTAACTGTATTTATAATAATAAAAATAATATTTATTGTCATTAATATGGGGTTTAATAATTAATAATCAATCAATTAATAATGCATTTATTATTATTAGTTATATATAATTTAAGTATTAATAATAAATACATTACATCTGTAACTGTAAATAAAACAATAATTGTTGATGTTATTACAATATATGGTTTAAATCATTAATAATCAAATAATTAATAATGGATTTATTATTAGTAATATATCATATAATAATTTATCATCAATTAATTAATAAATACATCAATTTGGTAAGTAATAAAAATAATATTTTATTGATATTATTAATTATAAATATAATAATAATATATCATAATAAAGATAATAAAAATATTTAGATTTTTTAAAAAATATTAAAGTATATAACAGACAATAATAATTATGATATATTTATATTTAATAATACATTAATAATATAATAAATTCTCATGTATTATTTACTTCCATGCTGCCTATCTGAGCTATATAATAAATTTATTTATTGTTTAAATCATTTAAACTATTTTATTATTATTAATAATAATAATATCTATTAATGAATGATAAATTAATAATAAATAATTACTTTTATTTTTCACATTTACTTATTTTTACTGGTCACATAACTCTGCTTGTTGCTACAGTACATACATTTTTAACATCTGAAACTTTTTTGTGGGTGGTCTGATTAATTAGGATTCTTGTGTGATATTGCTCAAGAAATCAGCCACTTTTGGCTTTTTTCATATTTTATTCATATCAGGTCAGCTGGTAAAGTGCTTAGTGACTGATAACTCTTTACATAATCACAAGGATGTTTATGTAATCACTGTTTCTTTGTTATCTCTTCTTACAGATCAAACAAGATATCATAATCACTTCCTCTGGCGACTTAAGTTGGGTACACACTAAAAGGTTTTTAAAATCTTTTAAGATTTTCAAAATGGGAGAGACCACAAACATGAGGACAAAAAATCCTAGATTTAACCATTTTGTTCTTATGTGCCGCGATGTGACAAAGACAGCACACCACACACCAACAGATTTTCAACCAGAGTCCCGACTGTGAACATGGGAAATCTCGCAAAATCTCTCGAGACTTGAGAATAAACATGGCGAACGATAGGCAGGAAGAAATTGTGATGATAGTGTTTGGAATGATTTTGACAGAAAATGGACACGCTGTATAACCACTCGTGCTGTTGCCACAAATCGATAAGCTGATCCTCCGTCTCTGCTGTCCAAATCCTTTTGTGCTGCGCCATGACTGCATTTGTTATGCTTCCGTCTTCTGTCAGCTCGCTTTCTAATTGGATATTGTTTCGTTTCACGTGATAATCTCCAGATCGTACACGCGTTTGTCCTCGGGGTTCCCCCCACACATCAGGATTTCTGATTCGCGATCGGGGCGCCTCCGACATTCTTCCGAGCAGATTCAGTCACTCTTAACACACCTCACACCACAAGAAAATCTGATAAAATAATCTTTAGAACCACCAAGATAATCGGGACATTACCTAGGATTGTCAGAAGGGGAGAAATCGTAAACAAAATTGTGCATAGAGCTACAGAATGTAAAAAAAAAGCTTTATTAATAAAGGATGATAAAAATATTAAATACAGATAAGTGTTTTTAAAACTGCTGCAAAATTAACAAGTCTCTGGATTGGAAGTATTTTTGCAAGTTAAATGTCAGTTAACGTTGACCCAGTTTAATATGCAGATTTAATATACACAAGTACAGTATAAGTAAGTCATTCATAGGTTGATTCCCCCAAAAATATAAACACTGTGACTCTGTGGCGCTTTCAAAATATTGCTCTGTATTTTTGACCAGCTTGACTCAGCAACATTGGCTCAAGGGTTCCCAAATCTTTTTTTTTCTTCATTAACTGAAACACTTAAACGTAAAATATTTACTTGAAGTATAGTACCTGAGATTTTAAGTTAATAATTCAGTACTTTAATAATGTTTTAGTGTTTTTTTTAATTGTTTTTATTTAAAAATAATTTATAAATATAGGGTTGCATGAATTTGTCAGAATGTTTTTGTATTATTTTGTAATATATTGGTACTGTGTTAGAATATCTCATATCGCTACTTCTGGGACATCTAGGAAATTATGCAAATGTTCTTGTAAATAACGTGAACTTACTGTAGCACACATTGTGTTCCGAAATGGACATTAAACTCAGCGCAGAAATGGAGTTAGAGAGAAGCAGCATAGCCTTTGATTTGACAATAGCAATTTAATACAATATATCACTATTTCAGTTTTAATATGACATTCAATATAATTAATTATTAGCTCACAAACTCCTGTTTGGGAAACCCTGAGCTCAGGTAATGCCATGAGTTTGGGAAACAAAATTGTGCATAGAGCTACAGAATGTAAAAAAAAAAGCTTTATTAATAAAGGATGATAAAAATATTAAATACAGATAAGTGTTTTTAAAACTGCTGCAAAATTAACAAGTCTCTGGATTGGAAGTATTTTTGCAAGTTAAATGTCAGTTAAGGTTGACCCAGTTTAATATGCAGATTTAATATACACAAGTATAGTATAAGTAAGCCATTCATAGGTTGATTCCCCCAAAAATGTAAACACTGTGACTCTGTGGCGCTTTCAAAATATTGCTCTGTATTTTTGACCAGCTTGACTCAGCAACATTGGCTCAAGGGTTCCCAAATCTTTTTTTTTTCTTCATTAACTGAAACACTTAAACATAAAATATTTACTTGAAGTATAATACCTGAGATTTTAAGTTAATAATTCAGTACTTTAATAATGTTTTAGTGTTTTTTTTAATTGTTTTTATTTTAAAATAATTTATAAATATAGGGTTGCATGAATTTGTCAGAATGTTTTTGTATTATTTTGTAATATATTGGTACTGTGTTAGAATATCTCATATCGCTACTTCTGGGACATCTAGGAAATTATGCAAATGTTCTTGTAAATAACGTGAACTTACTGTAGCACACATTGTGTTCCGAAATGGACATTAAACTCAGCGCAGAAATGGAGTTAGAGAGAAGCAGCATAGCCTTTGATTTGACAATAGCAATTTAATACAATATATCACTATTTCAGTTTTAATATGACATTCAATATAATTAATTATTAGCTCACAAACTCCTGTTTGGGAAACCCTGAGCTCAGGTAATGCCATGAGTTTGGAGGTGGGATTTCTTGTTTGTACAACCTATACTCATTTTGCCAAATTTCTTTTGTATTTCATGGACGAAAGTTAGTCATATGGGTTTGGTCGAATTTATGTTTATGGGTGAAGTATACCTTCAGTTCAAATGGTATTATTTACATGGTTCCCACGGTCATGAAATATCAGGGAATTGTAAAATTGTGGTTTCCTAACATGGCAAATAACCAAATATTTCAATAGTTAATAATAACAATTTAATTGAATAAGGCTCTAAAATATTTAGCAGTTGAGAAATGTCCGTTGTGAGCGCAATCTCAATTTTGTTTTAATTAAAAAAATTTTTTTTTACATATACATATAAACAAAGTTCTAACGTAAAACATTGTAAACAAAATAAGCACGCCACAAGTCTGAAACACAAACACATTTTATGATAAAAATCATATATTATCATTTTGCAATCTGTACACTGCAAGAAACTGCATCAGAAGACTTTAAAAATGAAAAGAAAAAAATGAAAAGGACAGTCTGATCAAGACTACTCATTTCCAGAACACTTAGCTCCACAATCTCATCAACCTAGACATATTTGACACTTTACATCAATACTGTTGACAATGCAATACACCCAAAACATCTGATGAAAAGGCAGGTTTTTAGCACGTTAAAATATGTGTGTACTGTATATTAAAGCATGCAGGTGTTGTATAGACTATGGCAGCAAAAAATAACTCTTATGTTAAACGTGGACCTTGTTTTTAACTTTTATCTGAATAAGTTATGACAGAGGTCTGCACTTTTGGCCAGCTGAAAAACATTGGCTGAACGCTATATTTTATCAGATACATGGGGTGTCGCATAAGCATATTTAGCCTCAGCAAGCAAGTTTTTCCAGTAGTACTGCGTTTGATTTTATCGATTTCTGTACAGAACAGTTCAAATAGGGCCATATTTTTCTTTAAAGTTCCACTTATCAAATATTATTAATACCATCTGTCAACTGTCCATGCACCAATTCACCTTCACAATATGACAACATCCCAGCATATAACATTATATACCCGACACATTGCATGCTTCCAAGTTGGCGTTCCAAAACACCAACCTCCTGTTTTTCAGAATAGCATATATCTTTTTTCACAAAGAAAATATCTTTATCTATATATCTTTTTGTTTGATCTTAAACAACATGGGGCACAAGACCTAAAGAAGAATAGTAGATTACTAAGGAAAGAGACACAGAAGTCTCACAATCTCAAGTGCTTAAAGCAATAGCAGTCAATGTGACATCTATATTCCCAAGTTTCCTAAATAAAACTTGAGACTGCTCATGACATTTTCTTATGCCTCACATGGGGTTTGACTCTAAAAATAGAACGAAACCTAAAAACAAAATCCACACAGTGAAAACATTATACAGCAGGTAGGTGCAAAATGAAAAGTGCATAGGGGCAAGAGTGGAAAAGCTAAATACAGATGAACCACTGAACAAGAACAATAACAAACTCTGGGGAAACGGGCACAGTCAGTATCTGAGTCAAGGAACAGAACTGATTTAGTCAAAACAAACATGAAATAAACACCATTTCTGTTTTTAAAGAAGAGTAATCTAGGAGCGAAGACATGTAGGGCACGACAGGTCAAAGGCACAACACTAGACAAAAGAACTGGGACGGAGAGAGACTTAAACAGTGCCACCTAGATTTGAATCCAGGATTCTTCTTTGAAATTAGACCTTAAACCTATTTGAACAATGGAAATGTACAATAGGATCCGTGACAGCCGAGGTCCCATTACAGGGGCTCCAATGACTTATAATTGGGGCTGAACAAATAAACTCTCTCCAGGAGGGGGAAAACATTAACACAACCGAAGAAAGCCAACAACCACAAAGTAGCTCACAAACTCAAGTACTGTGCCTTATTGATATGATAAACCAAAGGACATGAGTTTAGTCCACGTACATGATGCCATCTTAGACAGACCCCTAGATTCAACAATACTTTCGATAGATAAGAACCACCGAATAACCAAAATACAGCCTGGATACCATTCAAATACTGACAATTTGTGATGTAATCACAGTAGATTCAGAGAAACCACAATGTAAATATTAAAAAACAAAATACAGGAGACAAAACAGGAGATCAAGTTTATCTGCTGCTAAACAACAAGGGCAACCAGTTTCAAAGACAGAGCTTCAAAGTTAAAATGAAGCAAACATACAATTATTTACCTGAAATGATATTAGATTTTGAAATAAAAAAGAAATGGCAAGAACGTTTCATAATAAATGGAGCCCTTTACATTCAAAAACATTCCACTGGCACTGACGTGATCAGACTTTAAACAAAAACGAGTTAAACAGTTAAATAGCCAAAATGTTACGGGGAGAGTTAGATCTGGTGTCAAAAAATGCAACAAAGAGCCACTAATGCAGTTTTGCCCCGACTCAAAACTTGTGGGCACTTTGTCCAACAACAGTCTCCTGAACCTCCTGGACTATGTAAGCCTGACACCTCTATACAAGAAGTCTCCTGTTTTTTTGTTGTTTTTTTCCAGTCATCGACAAAGTGTTTAAAGGAAAAACAAAACCAAACAACTTCACATCTCGGCAACCAGGCTTTTAAAAGAAGTACATTAGGGGTCGATTCAGAACCTTCCCCAATCTAAGAGAAACTCATCTTGATAAACACAAAAAACGACCACTATGGTACAGATATCAACAATTACATGACTTCCATTCAGCCTCTTCATAATACATATATTTTGAATATACATAATCCTCACGTGCCCTAAAACCACATATTTTTTGTTTTTTTTATTTCCTGTTTTGAAATATCCACAGCGACAAGGCAAAAAAAACAAAAGGATGACAAAAGTCAACCGGAGCAAATTGGAAATGTGGGACATCTTCACAGCGACGGACACGCGATTTGGGGCATCTGACCGGACAATTGGCAGTACAAGTTCTCCCTTCTCCTCGGGTTCTTTCCAGACGGGTAAATGGGTAGTTAACAAAAGAAACATGCTGCATTGAAGACAAAATACTGCATGTTCAAAAGCCGCTCTCTTCATTTTATCAGTTGCGCCATCTGCTGTGCTCTCTGTCTGACCAGGCAATGGGATATGCATGCTGAAATGATGCCAATGATTTACAGTGTAAGTTAATGTAGTTGTTATGAGAAGCTGTATTGACGGCCTATCTTGCACGCCATTTGGAAGTCCTGAGGAGATTATGGTCATGTGGATGCAGCCGAACCAACAGGGGCAACTGAACCCCCTTAAAACAGCAGCTGTAAAGATTATGATGATAATGACCGGAATATGCGAAGGATGATGAAGTCTGCATAAATAAGCATTAGGATGAATGATGAATCCTTCCCTGTAATCCTCTCTCTGAGCAGTCTTGCATCAAATGTGATGGTCTGAGGTTTAACCTCGGACACATTTTTGATTAGTCGATAATAGGGGTGGTAGTTAGTGGTGGTGCTGATCGGTTAATGTTGCAGCACTGCAGGGAGGAGGGGGACTGAAACCCCCACAGTGGAAAGGCACAAGGGAGGAGGGGAGGGTGGGCTGATGAACTTGGTGTCAGCTGTATGGTGGAGGAGGATCTGGAGAAAGGAAGTGAGGTATGGGACATCTGTGTGGGCTCAGGCACCAGGCTCCTCACATCCTGGACCCCCTCTCCTGGAGGATCTGTGGAGGAAACATGAGGATAATGATGACCTCTACATTTAAAAAATATATATTTTCTCAACAGTCTGCTATGGCAGTTAAGAAATTAATATTAATAAAAATTATATAAATACAGTATATATATATATATATATATATATATATATTCAGAATCTGCAAAATGTTAACTATTTTACCAAAATAAGAGGGATCACACAAAATGCATGTTATTGTTTATTTAGTACTGACCTGAATAAGATATTTCACATAAAAGATGTTTACATATAGTCCACGAGAGAAAATAATAGTTGAATGTATAAAAATGACCCCATTCACAAGATTCTTAATACTGTGTTCTTATGATCCACAGCCGTGTTTTTTTGTTTTGTTTTTTGTAGTGATAGTTGTTCATGAATCCTTTGTTTGTCCTGAACCATTAAACTGCCTGCTGTTCTTCAGAAAAATCCTTCAGGTCCTACAAATTCTTTGGTTTTCCAGCATTTTTGTGTCTTTGAACCCTTTCCAACAATGACTGTATGATTTTGAGATCCATCTTTTCACACTGAGGACAACTGAGGGACTCATATGTAACTATTACAGAAGGTTCAAATGCTCACTGATGCTTCAGAAGGAAAAATCAAGCATTAAGAGCTTTTTTGAATTTGAAGATCAGGGTACATTTAACTTATTTTGTCTTCTGGGAAGCATGTAACTATCTTCTGTAGCCTCTGAAGGGCAGTACTAAATTAAAAAATATGATATTTAAACAAAATAAGAAAAATGCACATCTCCAATCTGCTCAAAAGAGAGCAGATTGCATTTCTTACCCCCCTGGCTCTTAATGCATCGTTTTTCCTTCTGGAGCATCAGTGAGCTTATATATTAATATGGCTATTAAAAAATATATATTATTATAATAATAATAATTATTATTATTATTAACTATTTGGGGGAAATCCAATTGTGTTTTCTGATAAAAATTGTTTTAATGCTATTTAAATGTGATTAAAAAAAAAATGTAGGTTTGCTGTGCTTGTTCGTAGGGATGCATATTTTGGCCAAAATGTTGTGACTATATAACAAATTATAATTAGTAATAGTAGTAAGTATTTTGTTATCAAAGTTTTTAAAGAAATTATACTAAATAAGGAAATATGAAAAAGTGTTCATTGTACCTTAGCCTTCTCGGTGGGCTCGATAACAATTCCATTAGTGGAGTTGTTGAGCTCCCGGGAAACGACGCACAGGAATTCGGCCTGGTCCTCGTTGCCATAGTTATAGGAAGAGCCGATACTTATGAGCTTGAGATAGACAAGTTGAGACAAGTTTGTACCATAGCAAACAGATAAGCAACAAAAACAGTGGCTTACGTAAGTCCCAAAGAAAGGTGAAGACATATTCTGTTTCTCAGAAACATCTATAATCGGTACAATCTACATAGTTAAAAAAAATGGAGGGGCATCACTGTGTAAGACCATGTATAATGAAAGAAACAACCTGTTAAGATATAAAGTGGCTATCTAGAGATCTTCTGTATGTCTGAGTTAAAAGATGCTACAATAAAATACTGCTAAAATACTCCAGACAAAGAATCTACACCTATACTGGTCAACAGCACCACATATGCTTGGGAAGTGAAGAGAAAACAAAACCTACCTGTTCAAACTTCCATCCGTCTGACATGGTGGAAACCATCTGAGTCAACTCCTCTTCTTGACATTGTAATACACGATACACGTGCTTCACAGGGCCCTGTAAAAACAGTAATATTCTGAATTAAGGGCTAAAACAGAATTATAAGTCTGTATGAAGCTGCACAGGTTTTGGAAACATCCTTTAATGAGATAGTTTGCCCAAAAAATTAATGACTTTCTTTATTTACTCGCCTTAATGTCCTTTCAAATTTGTATGACTTTATGACAATATAGATATTAAACAGAATGTACTTTTCTCTATACAAAGTAAGCATATATTTCCGTTGTATGCAAAAGAGCAGCGTGCACTTTCACCAAAACATCTTTTGTGCTCTACCGAAGAAATAAAGTCATACATGAGGACATGAGGGTGAGAAAATGACTGATTTTTTAACTCTTCTTTGAAGCAGATTCTCAAATCATGTCTAGAAGTCTGTGTTTGTCTACACTGAAGGTTGGGCAGCTGTAAATCTTAAATGTTAATTTAAAGAAGGTTTGCTGTTCCCAAATAGTTCTCGAATGAGGAACTCGCTGATTCTGATGAACTTTTAGACACAGAGTGCTTGAAGGTAGACAATGAAATACTTCCTTTGAGCAATCCCAGTAATTCTAGCAAATCTGCTGACAGATTGCATAGCTGTGTTCCAAAAAACATGCCCACAAATATTCTGTTGTTTTCCCACATACCTGAGACGTTCTGTTTTCATTGTCTCGTATTCTCTCCTTCACCAGCCTCACAAGTGATGCAATGTTGTAAAATTCTGCTTCCTCTAGAACACCTGCAGTGGTCAGAAAATCAGTGAAAATCTATCATGTGGTTACTGCTTTATAGTAAATAAATATCCATAAAAAAAAGCATAGCTCACACGTAAATTAAAATTTGGTCAGCATTTACAAACCCTCATGTTGTTCCAAACCTGTATGACCTTTTTCCTGCTGTGGTACACAAAATAAGATAATTTGAAGAACTTTTCAATTGTTTTTATTCATACAATAAAATCAATGGGGTCCAGCAACATTGGATTCCACTGACTTTCTCTGTATGGACAGAAAAACACTGACATTTTTTAACACATCTTATTTTGTGTATAACAGAACAACAACAAAAAAAGGTTTGGAACATGAGGCGAGTAAAAGATGTCATAACTATCCTTTTAAGGCTACACCCATGCCAATAAAAGATGATGATTAGGAATTATACGGTACTACAAGACCAAACTGATTAATAATAATAAAAAAAACACATCACGCAATAACTGCCATCATCACAATTTGGAGCACAAATTTTGACGCACAAAAAAAAACAAATTTTTGGACACAGACTGTAAGCCTTTCAAGATCTCACCAGTTCTGCAGGAAATTATCTCTTACATGAGTACACTGAGGTCCCTTTCCACACAAAAAAATGATGTTTCTAAATGAAACTAGGTCATTACTGTTCCATTATGAAGTTTTTGAGGGCAGCATGCCCAGATCATCTCACCCTCCTCAGCAAGGTTCTTGTTGATGATCAACTTCCCATGCCTCAAGTAGTTCAAGATGGGTCCGAAATATGTGGGATCCCTGTCAATCAAATATGCTCCTGTCTCATCCTGTGAGAAAAGACAACCGACAGTGTGAACACTGCTTGTTGCAATTGCAATTTAATTTTCATTTAACTTCATCATCACTGTTGTGGTCACTGCAGTTATATTGCTGAATCATTTGTGAAATCTCCTTGACAAACCACTGATTCAATTAATGCCATGTGAATGTCACTCAAGCAGCAGGTAAAGTAATGCCTGATTATCAAGTGAGTGGGTCCATTCACTCTTCAGAAGTACACTGAATGATTTTAGTAAATTAGTGCAGCAACAGCTTTTTTTCAAATGAGCTGCTCTGGTGATTTCGAAACTTCAAACTGTGGTTGCTATTTTTACATAAATTAACACTTTGGAGAGGAAATCCTCTGCAGAACTGTAAGTAACACTTACCCTGCTATAAAATACAGTTTAGGTTGGTGGCTGTGTTTTGGAACATGCAAAAAAAACTGATGCAAGCTAATATACTAATCTTGGAACAGCAACTAATTTATCAAAAGCAAAGGTGGCCAAAGAGGTTAATTTTAACTTGTTTCTAGCTGGTCTAAAATGGACATTAGCTGGTCACTGGCTGGTCCAACTGAGTAGAACATCTTGGAAAAGCAACAAATCAGCTACCAGGTGGTCATCTTGGTGGTTATTGGATTGAAAGGTAACTGGTTAACCAGATAACGAACAGCCTGCAGCAGATAATGACAAAATAGACCATCCTGAACATAAAAGAAGATATTTTGAGAAATGTGTCAGTGTTTTTGCCCATACAATGAAAGGCAATGGCAACCAAAATTGTTTGGGTTAACAACACTCTTTGGAATATCTCCTTTTGTGTTCCACATAATAAAGAATGTCACACAGGTTTGGAATGACTTGACAGCGAGTAAAAAATGACATGCATTTAATTTTTGGATAAACTATTCCTTTAAACTGGATTGTATTTATTCTATACGGGATTAAACTGGACCTCACATGTGCATTACAAATACACACATACAATCCAGTGCGCTTGCTTAGCCATTTTTTTTTAGATAAACAGTAAAGTGTGTTCAAGCGCTAGCAAAAGACAGTGTAAAGAAATACTCTTTGAGAGAAGCAGTCAATCAGCGGAAGTTAAAAGCAGATCGTAAGTGTATTTATTTCTTGTCTCATTAGTGTTTAGCGCAGTTGTCGTTGCTAGGAAATGCTTGTTTTGTTTACTGTGTTGAGATGTGCTAAAGTTGCGTTTGGTCTTGTACTATATCGCATACCTTGGGCCCGTTTTTCGTACATCACTTTATACATCTGAGATGATTTGAAAGATGCCAGATCTTCTAATCGTGATAACTGATCTCTGACCAATTTGCGGATTTTATTAAAATATCTGGATTAAGTTGTCTAAGATTACAGCGCGTTCTCATGTTCCCCAAAAAGGGCAGATGTATCGATACTCGAAACCACGATCGCCAATGCAGCAATTGGCTGGCGGCAAGACATCAACATAATGATATCATAGCATAATTAAAAAGACACCTGACAAATATAAATAGATAAATGAAATGTGCACAGTTTTAATTGATTTGTAATTTTTGTACATGATTCCCAATTACTTATATTCACGATTTCTAGTATTTGTACGGGCTTTACATTTTTATTTCAATGTTGTAATTTGCAATTCATTTAATTTTATCTTTGAAGCAGATTTGTTACGTGACAGCATTAATTATAGTTTCTTAAGGGTCAATGTCAAGTTATCTGTATCTCCTGCGCTCCATCAAGCCACTCCCATAATAGCGGTCACCACTCAAATGAATGCACGACTCAGATTAACGGTATAGCATGTGTGTAAAACGCCAATACAATTAAGTAATTATTTTATCACAAATAAATCTTAAACTTAAATCTAAAAAAAAAAAAAAAAAAACTGTAAAACTGGCTGTGTCTATATTATTATAGAGTAGACAACATTATTATATTACTTTCAAATTAATTTTTAAATTGTTATTATTTTAAATTACTGTCCCTGGATCAGTAGGGTACTCTTGTAATAAAGTAACAGTGGCTGGGACAGATTTTAAGTATCTTAAAAAGATGCAATCTAATCCAGTTTACATGAAATAAGCCTGCTCCCGAGCAGGTTTAAGATTACGGATCTGTTGCTATGACAGCAACTCCAGGATGAGCTTTGAAGAACCAACCAATCCAAGATCATGCCAAATCGTCAACAATCAAATTCAGCTGAGTTAGCGACTTACAAAGAACGGACCCCTTGTCAGTGTTGTGAGCTTGCTTAGCCCTTTGTTGTGATAAACAGTAAAGTGTGTTCAAGCGCTATAGCAAAAGATAGTGTAAAGAAATACTCTTTGAGAGAAGCAGTCAATGAGTGGAAGTTAAAAGCAGATCATAAATGTATTTATTTATTTCTTGTCTCATTAGTGTTTAGCACAGTTGTCGTTGCTAGAAAACGCTTGTTTTGTTTACTGTGTTGAGACGTGCTAAAGTTGAGTTTGGTCTCGTACTCTATCGCATACCTTGGGCCTGTACAATGAAGCTGGATTAGTTGGCTAGCCAGGTAAGTTTCAGTTTAGTTTGCACCAATCCTGGGTTTTAGGTACCATGAAAGTGGCTTGGCTTTTAGCTGCGTTCATTGCCATAGTAACTTACACTCCACAGCTAACCTGCTCCGGGGCAGGTTATGTTCTGGGTAAGAGATCTCAAACTGAAATTGGACCAATCAGAAGTGAGCAAAGTGACATGTCTGACGCAAAAAAAACTTAGTTTCTCTTCCTATAAATTAAAGGTCACTATAAAGTACCTTTAAAAAATTACAACAAAATTGTCTGGCTTTAACGATAATTACAATTTACATATGATTTATATAATTATAATATAATTTATATTATTATTAATCCATTACACACAAGCGCTTTTAGTTTAACAATTATTATAAAGCATATATTTTTAATTAATATTAATATATACAGATCATATGCAATAAAAATAAGTGGTAGAATCAATAGGTAACACTTTAAAAATGGCTACATGTGACCTTACATGTTCGAGTCTTTATTGCTATATATTATCAACTATATAAACTAACTTCACAAGTTTCACTTGTGACTGCACTAATAGAGCAAGATCATTTCATTTATTTGTCCTCTTTCATTGACAAGTACTTCAGTGTAAATGCGTTTAAATTCCTCATATTCTTTAATCTCTTAACCTTTAACAAAAGAGTTTTGAATTTCACTGGCTCTCTCGCGAGAAGTGAATCACACTTGCTTAGTGTTGTGATTGGCTGTTCGCCATGATGTCACACATTCATGTTCATGCGCTCCACAAACTCAGGATCAAAGCCTCAGTTGACAAAAAAAGTTGATGATCAGCATCATGGTACCAATAAAGCTGGATTGGAGTGGGTTGGTTTTGTCAACTCAAAACTAATCCTGTAACTCTGAATTTGTTCATCTACCATCATGGTACAGGCCCCTGGTCAGTGTTGTGCGCTTGTTTAGCCCTTTGTTGTGATAAACAGTAAAGTGTGTTCAGCTGAATTCAATTTGCGTTTTGTTAAAAGGGTATA
Organism: Sinocyclocheilus grahami; assembly: GCF_001515645.1. Classification (NCBI taxonomy): domain Eukaryota; kingdom Metazoa; phylum Chordata; class Actinopteri; order Cypriniformes; family Cyprinidae; genus Sinocyclocheilus; species Sinocyclocheilus grahami. Next base: position 425,369 of record NW_015505636.1, read on the forward strand.
AAAAAGGTTAGTACACCGTGGCAGGCCTCATGTGAAGACCGAGGAGTGTAGAGACCATCGACTCCACCATGCAGGGGACATAAGTATCGCTTTTTGACTCATCCTCTTTTCTACACCTTGCTTCACTTCTGTTTCAGATTTTATGACCAACCTTTACTATGTGTTTCCATATCCCTACTATTACTACCACTCGCAAACCACGCATCACACACTATAGGCAGCGCAATTCTAACAACTTGTAGTGTGCACTTTGCCTATGTCTGCTAATACACTACTTTCTTTTTCTATTGGTCTCTAGAATTGTCAGTCTGCAGTAAACAAAGCAGATTTCATTACATCTATTACTAGTCATTCAAGACTAAACCTCATGGCCCTGACAGAGACCTGGATCAAACCAGAGGACACTGCTACACTTGCAGCACTCTCCAATAATTTCTCATTTTCCCACACTCCCCATTTGACTGGAAGAGGTGGAGGTACTGGTTTGCTTATCTCTAATGATCGGAAATGTATTCCTTTACCTTCTCTGGGTATTGACAGCTCCTTTGAATCACATTCAGTCACTATTGCCCACCCTTTTAAAATCTATTTTGTATTTGTTTATCGACCCCCAGGACCTCAAGGCAACTTCTTGGATGAATTAGATGTGCTGCTCTCAACCTTTCCTGAGGATGGTACTCCCCTATTTATACTTGGAGACTTCAACATCCACCTAAATAAACCTTAGGCTGCAGACTTCCACACTCTGCTTGCCTCTTTTGATCTGAAGAGAGTGTTAACTATGGCTACTCACAAATTAGGCAACCAACTGGACCTTATTTACACACGACACTGCTCCACTGATCATGTACTGGTTACTCCACTGCACACCTCGGATCACTTCCTCCTCAATCTTAACCTCAACATGGATCTTGACTAGGGATGTCAACGATTAATCGACGATCGATTTATTGTCGATAAGAGGGATGCAATCGATTAAAGCTATCGATTGTCAGTTAAGCAGTTTAATTTTGGGGTGCGTGTGGCTCATGCACAAAACACATGCAAGCGGCTGTTAGTGACGGTGATGGGGCTGGATCTTTGGTGAAAATAATTCACTATCACACAAATTACGCTTTTAATGTGATCCAAAATTTAAAAGTACATTAAAATAGAAACAATACAAAGTTCTTTTGTATTGAAATGTAATAAATAAGTCATGTTTAATTATAATTACCCCAGATAAATGTTTCATATCGGGCTCTGCGCTTTGACAGGGCTGAGGGACACGAGCAGGACAGATAGTCTATATATATACCTATTATCCATACCTACAACTTGTTAATTCGTTCCCACAACTTATTAATTTGTGGCCACTGTCCATGTTTCATTAATGTGTTCCCTAGAAAACCCCTGATTTAACTAAAATGAGGGAACGAATGAAGTCATAGGAACGAATTCTTAATTCATGGCCATGAAATCTGAACGACAATAAAATAAACCTGCGAAATTAGAGGATTAGATGGTGAAGATTTGGGAAAAGAAACAATAAATATTAAATTCGTGACCAACCGGCAAAACAAAGCACAAAGCCACATATGGCAAAAGCATGGTCATGATGTAACATTTGCCTGTTGTTAACCCATTACTTCTCTTATAAACAAAGCTTTGTACCTCACTTGTTTCATACTCGCATTAAAATGTTTCATTTGAGCAACTGTGTGTTTTGCCGTAGCACCGCCGGTGGAAGCGGTTCTCTGACCGCGTGACACAGCCTTACGCGCCGTACTTAGTTTGGTTTTATTTTATTTTAAATGCCAATGATGTCAATTGCAAACATTTCGACTGTGTTTTAAAATACAAACACCATGAAACCATTTAAAGATGCACGTTCAGTGGTCTCTGTGACGGGATATGAAACAGTCAACAAAGTAAAATTATCCCAAATATAACTGCGGCGCGCTATCTTCGTTTTATCAAATGATCATAATCACATCCATTCATTTTACAGTCCTGCAACTAGCCTTTTAATTAGACTAAAAACCAAGCGATTTTTCAAAAACGCTTTAGAAAACTGATTCGGCTGAATAGCAAAACAAACTTGTAGCCACTCAGCAGTAAGGGGCATGTCTACTCATGATGTGGAGGAGAGAGAGTTGAGGGCACAGGACGGACATTAACCGAGCCGAGCGACAGAAAGATAGAGATGGCGGATAAAAAGCAAGAGGAAAGCGTCTGCGAAACAAAAGAAGGCTTAAGGCAATAGGGCAAGAAGTAGGACCCGTGTAAATATCAAATCAGCTTTCCAGCGCTGGAGAGAACTCAATGAGCGGAAGGCCTGCGATCGAACGCCGAGGTTGCTTTGTTACTTCTCGAAAGGTGAGTAACACCGTGTCTGTGCCGCAACAACTAAAGTCTGTTTAGTACACTGGACGTGACAAAGCGACCGTTGAAAATCATTTGAAATTTGTGTCAATATGTCATAAATAGAACGCAGCAGCAGTTTTCTGTTGGGGATTTGTCGTGCCGTGCCGCATCCAGTGTAGACCATAGATATATATATACAGGTGCATCTCAATAAATTAGAATGTCATGGAAAAGTTCAAATTGTGAAACTTGTGTATTAAATAAATTCAATGCACACAGACTGAAGTAGTTCAAGTCTTTGGTTCTTTTAATTGTAATGATTTTGGCTCACATTTAACAAAAACCCACCAATTCACGATCTCAACAAATTAGAATATGGTGACATGCAAATCGGCTAATCAACTCAAAACACCTGCAAAGGTTTCCTGAGCCTTCAAAATGGTCTCTCAGTTTGGTTCACTAGGCTACACAATCATGGGGAAGACTGCTGATCTGACAGTTGTCCAGAAGACAATCATTAACACCCTTCACAAGGAGGGTAAGCCACAAACATTCATTGACAAAGAAGCTGTCTGTTCACAGAGTGTTGTATCCAAGCATGTTAACAGAAAGATGAGTGGAAGGAAAAAGTGTGGAAGAAAAAGATGCATAACCAACCGAGAGAATCGCAGCCTTATGAGGATTGTCAAGCAAAATCGATTCAAGAATTTGAGTGAACTTCACAAGGAACGGACTAAGGCTGGGGTCAAGGCATCAAGAGCCACCACACACAGACGTGTCAAGAAATTTGGCTACAGTTGTCGTATTCCTCTCGTTAAGCCACTCCTGAACCACAGACAACGTCAGAGACGTCTTACCTGGGCTAAGGAGAAGAAGAACTGGACTGTTGCCTGGTGGTCCAAAGTCCTCTTTTCAGAAGAGAGCAAGTTTTGTATTTAATTTGGAAACCAAGGTCCTAGGAGTCTGGAGGAAGGGTGGAAGTTGCTTGAAGTCCAGTGTTAAGTTTCCACAGTCTGGGATGATTTGGGGTGCAATGTCATCAGAACTTGCACAATTGGTGGCTGACTAAATACTTTTTTTTCCCCACTGTATCTATGGTGTAGACAGCATCGCTGATTATGAGTTCTATAGTATTTTGTCACGCCGCGCCACTCGCGTCCAGTGTAGACACAGTGTAACATTATTTTTTTCTTTGTTTCACAGAACAAATTGTTGCCTGGGTTGCATACGAATGTGTGGGGCGGAGCTACCAAAATAGGGGTGAGACCTTTTTGGGGTAGGGGTGTATTTGTTTTGGTGATTTCAAATGTCAACATTGGCTACCAGAAATCGCTTACCCCACATTTAATTCGGGTTAGGAAGCTTGCATTTTGAGTGGCATTTGCACATCCTGTCATGCCGGTGACTATGTGCCACTGCAATAGATGCATTTTGCAGTATTAAGGTTAACGATTAATCGATTAATTGATCGTTAATTTAAACGACGATCGATCATGCAAATAATCGAAAATTGATCCCTATTCCTGACACAATGCATACCCCTCCACATGTCATCTTTCGATGTAACCTATGCTCACTCTCACCCTCCCGCTATCTGCTATGGTTTCATCTTCGCTTCCTCCCCCTAAACAGTTATGATCTCTTGATATTAACAGTGCTACTGATACTTTCTGCACCACTCTTACATCTTGTTTAGACACTGTCTGTCCCTTGTCTTCTGCCCCTTCTTCTTGCCGTACCACCCCTTCTGCCCCTTGGCTGTCTGATGTTCTCCGCGAACATCGTTCTAAGCTCAGGGCTGCTGAAATGGTATGGCACAAATCAAAAAATCCTACTGACCTTAATGTGTATCAGTCACTCCTCTCTTCCTTCTCTGCTAATGTCTCCACTCCTAAAAGGACATACTATCATAACAAAATGAACAATTCGTCTAACTCTCACATGATCTTTAAAACATTTTCCTCTCTCCTTTGTCCTCCTCCTCCCCCTCCATCAACTCTAACAGCTGACAACTTTGCCACATTCTTCATTAATAAAATTAAAACCATCAGTGCACAATTTTCCACACCACAATCTGTCAAGCACATCTTACCAGCAAACATACACTCGTTCACATCCTTTTCTTCACTCTCTGAGGCAGAAGTCTCCAAACTCATCCTTTCTAATCATCCTACTACATGTCTGCTTGATCCTATTCCATCTCATCTCCTTCAAGCCATTTCTCCTGCAGTTGTACCTGCACTCACTCACATCATTAACACATCCCTTCACACTGGTGTTTTTCCCTCAGCATTTAGACAGGCTCGTATAACCCCACTACTTAAGGAACCCACCCTTAACCCGTCTCTTTTAGAGAACTACAGACCGGTTTCCCTTCTTCCTTTCATTGCAAAAACACTTGAACGAGCTGTGTTCAACCAAGTCTCTGCCTTTCTCACACAGAACCAGTCTGGTTTCAGAAGTGGACAATCAACCGAGACTGCCTTGCTCTCAGTTGTGGAAGCCCTAAGACTGGCCAGAACGGATTCCAAATCTTCAATACTTATCTTGCTGGATCCGTCCGCTGCTTAACCACCAGATCCTCCTGTCAACCTTATTGGCAAAGGGCATCTCAGGAACCGCACTCCAGTGGTTTGAGTCTTACCTCTTAGATTGGTCCTTCAAAGTATCTTGGAGAGATGAGGTGTCCAAGTCGCAACATCTAACTACTGGGGTGCCTCAGGGCTCAGTTTTTGGACCACTTCTCTTTCTGGTCTACATGGCATCACTAGGTTCTGTCATTCCGAATCATGGCTTTTCATATCACTGCTATGCTGATGACACTCAACTCTACCTTTCATTCCATCCTGATGATCCGACGATAGCTGCTTGCATCTCAGCTTGTCTAACAGACATTTCTTGCTGGATGAAGGACCATCACCTTCAATTCAAACTTGCCAAGACAGAACTGCTTGTGGTTCCATCAAGCCATCCATCGTTTCATCACAATTTCACCATCCATTTAGGCACATCAACCATAACTCCTTCAAAAACAGCCAGAAACCTTGGAGTTGTGATTGATGATCAAATGACTTTTCTCAGACCACATTGCTAAAACGGCCCGGTCCTGCAGATTTGCTTTATTTAACATCAAGAAGATCAGGCCCTTTCTTTCGAAACATGCTTCACAACTCCTTGTTCAAGCTCTTGTTCTGTCCAGGCTGGACTATTGCAATGCTCTCTTGGCAGGTCTTCCAGCCAGTTCTATCAAACCTTTACAATTAATTCCAATGTTACTGTTCTGATTACTTTATTTCAAAAGTAATTATTAATTAGTTTTTTTACTTTTTTCTCCATGAAATTCATGAAATCCCAGCATATACGCTCCCGATAAGTATTTGTTATTAAAGCATCAACATTCACAGAACACTGTTATTTTTAACTAAAGCAAGCGGTTGCTGCGTACATGGTTTCGCATGGCAGAATGTCAGCAAAGAGCGCTGCATTTATAATCTCTAAAAGACATCTCAGTTCATCGCAATCTCACAAATCTCTGTTATATCACAATAAATATATGCATAATGAATCGTTCATAATGTCTACAATTCGTGTGTTATAATGAGAGGATTTGTGAGCACGCAAATTTCAGCACTGCATTGCTCAACGCTGCAAACACGTGTTACAGCCTAAATAGAAACTCTGCATACGCTTGCACCTGTTAATCGTTTATATTTTATATTAGTTCATGTTGCTTTTGTGCAATAGATGAATAACAATTTATTTGTTTCAGATATTTTATGTTTAGATAGTTCTATTTTGCAGGAGTCCCATGAATCATTTTATTCTCCCGCAATACTCCCTGCACACACATACGAGTCTCTGCACTCGCCTATCAAGTCTTGTCCAGCCGCACTCTGTTGCATCGGGTCTCGCGGGAGCAGGTCTGTAATCCACTGGCGTTTGACTCGACGTGAACTACATCCTTTTTACAATCTAGAAATCACTGTATTCTGTCAGCAACGTAACCCGGCAGTAACATATAGAGACCTTGGCTTGTAACTATACTCTAATTACTATTTTGAAAATTATAACGCGTTAAATTACTCCGTTACTAAAAAGCAATCAAATTACAGTAACGCGTTACTAAGTAATGCGTTACTGCCCAACACTCTTCTGTGTTCTGGTGTTGTTTGTTGTCTCTGCTTTTTATTTCTTGTTGTCTGTGCAGATCTCGGACACCTGCTGCCGATTTCCAGGCTGCTGATTAGCGTCAAGATATAAGTTCGCAACTAATGAACGGGAGAGAGGGGAGACGATTTGTCTCATTTGATGGTTTCCTTTGTGTCTTCATTCCCAGACCCAGTTGCTGTGTAACTTGTGCGACAGTCAGACACACAATGCAGTGAATATGCCTGTGAAGGTATTTGTAAGTAGGGATGTAACAGTATGAATATTTAATATCACGATTATAGTGCCCAAAGTTATCACGATTATCAATATTATCACGGTTTTGTTAAAATGAGATGGAAATGTTCAAAAAGAACTGATACACACACTGAAAACATTTCAATAAGTTTTATTGAAAATCAACAAACAACAAACACAATTAGCAACTATATGCACTTTTTTTTTTTAGCATAAACATTAAATTAACATTGACATGAAGCCCTAATAATAGGGATGTAACGAATAACCGCAAGCCGGTTGAAAATCGATTCAAATATGTGACGATTCAAATCGGTTGAGATGCTAAACAAATCGCGATTCATTTAAGTGTAGGAGTTTATATGAATGCATGTCTGAGGGGAACTTACTGTCTTTAGAAAAGTTTAGATGGTATTTTTTCTTTTCATCTTGCCTCTGTATAATGCATATTAAAGTTCATAAGTTCAGCGCTGCTTTGTTTACAGCGGAAACCAAGGAAACTTTAAGCGCCACCTGCTGGCAGAGAGTGAATCTGCATCTCATTTAGCTCGTCTGCTGTTTTAATGCAGATATTTTTATGTATAGTTTTACAAAACTGAAGTCAAACCATTCTGTTTTTGCTTCAAATTTCAAAATTATACAATCTAATTTAGATTAAAAACTGCTCGTGTTGCATGTATGCAGCATCTTTGTTTGGATCATGATTAAAATGCAGTGGTTGCCTCTAATTTTAAAGGGAAAGAGCACAGACAAAGCCTTATTTTGTTTATTATGAAGATATTTATTTTATGTGTGTTATTTATTTGATTTGGGGCTTGTTTTAACATTTTAATGTAGTTTTGTTATGTACATTTACATTATATTTAAATTTAGTCATTTAGCAAACGCTTTTGTCCAAAGCTACTAACAAATGAGGACAATTGAAGCAATCAAAACCAACAAAAGAGCAATAATTTACAAGTGCTGTATTAGTATATTATTATAGTGTTATATTTCAATTTCACAAAGAAATGTGAATCGGTCGAATCGGGAGTTGAGTGAATCGTTACATCCCTACCTAATAATAATAATAAATCACTATATATATATACACACACACAAACACACATTGGTTGTTGTTAGTTGTTGGTTCAGGTGACTATACTACTGGAATACTTGATTCTGTTCTGCTGCATTTCCTTCCTTATAATGACTGTTGTCAATAGCAATGCATTATAACACCGCACACATCCATGTCTCTTGTATCACTGCAGAGGCACGAAGATGAGCAAATTTTACGCGTTTCCCCTTTAGAAGTGACTTTCTTCTTGCAAGATCGGCAGACAGGGTGACCGTCCTCGATTAAATTGCCTTCAGGACTCTTGTAAAAGCCAAAATACGACCAGATCTCCGATGATGGCTGAAAAATCTCCTGAGTGCTGTCACTGCCTTCCGCCATTTCGTCTTGTGCAAAAAAACAACATTGCATGCTGCTTCTGTGTCAGACTGATGCTGGCTGGACAGGATTTACAGTGAGTTTTCAAAATCGCGATAATCAAACACGGTTTTGATGATAAAATTTTAAACGATAATACTAACCGTCAGGGCATTTTATTGTGAGTTATCGTGAAACCGGTAAAAGCTTTAAACCATTTCTCACGTTTTGGTGGTTAGACAGGGAGAAAGGGTAGTGGATTGTTTTTTCTTTTGGGGCTTTTTCTTTTATTAGGTAAGTTAGTTTCTTCTTAAATTAGTTAACACTAGTGCTGTCAAAAGATTAATCGCGATTAATCGCATCCAAAATAAGTTTTTGTTTACATAATATATGTGTGTGTACTGTGTGTATGTTTATTATGTATATATAAATACACACTCATACAGTATATATTTAGAAAATATTTACATATATTTACATGTAGGCTTATATATTTATATTAGGGATGCACGATATATCGGTCACCATATCGGTATCGGCCGATAAATGCTAATTTTTTCTGTTATCGGTATCGGCCTGATAAGAAAATTTGCCCGATATCTTAAAGCCGATAAATAATGCATTATTTCCTTCAGAGACACTTCAGATGCGCACTGTTCGTTTGCAGCCTTTTGTGCAATTGTACGTTGTAATATTGTGTTTATTTGATGTATATCTGATTTATCTCATATAGAATGCGTTTGGTTAAGTTAAAAGAGCGCTTCAGTTTACCGGTGATCGTCTTTAGCTCAGCGCACGCAGCTCAAACAGCAGTGCACAACATTAATAACTATGATTGGGAATGTTGTGTATATAACATTCTAATGAGAACATTATTATAATAAAATGTTGTGCATTCTTTGGGTTTAGTTGCTGTGTTTCAGCGCGTTGATATGGGAAGAGCGCATCGACAACAGGATCACACATTCTATAGCACTCTATAGCACTATAGCACGCAATAACTGCATCATTTTGTACATATATAAGTTGTAATATTATGTTTATGTTGTATTAATATTAATCTCAGGATGCATTTCCTTGAGTTAAATAAGCTGCGAGCAAAACGCTTCAGTTTACCATGTTCATTCAGCTCTTCAGCTTCAGCACGCGCAGCTCAACGGCTGCTATTTAAAACAGTGGTATTAATTTGTTACTTTTTCAAAATCATTGATACATTATTAATAACAACAACCACTTGTATTTTTCTCTTATTATTTTCATCAACAATATGGTTTAGTAATTAAAATCATTTAATTATTGTCCGTGCAGAGGCTATTCTGTTTTATTGATCTGTGTCGCATTCATTTTGATTCTTTACACGTGTAATGATGTCCAGTGACTTGTTTGCATTATTTATGCATAATTTTATTTATTTGTAAGACTTTTTTATGACTAAATTTGGTAATGGGAGAGTAAAAATATTTTTAAAACGTACACCGTTCAAACTAGGCTGCTTATGTTGAAGTGTTTGGGATGTGGCTTTTAATGATGAGACCTTTTTTGTAATCAGGTTCTCAAAAAGTATATAACAATTTGGATATAGATTTATCGGCCAACATATCGGCTTTCAAAAATAAAGAATAATCGGTTATCGGTATCGGCCAAAATTTTCATATCGGTGCATCCCTAATTTATATTCATATAATTTCATTTATATATGAATATTTAATATATGAACAACATATTTTTCTTAAACATATACATGCATGTGTGTCTATTTATATATACATAATAAATAATCACAGTACACACACATATATTATGTAAACAAATACTTTTATTTTGGATGCGATTAATCATTGACTGCACTAGTTAACACATTGTTTTGTTTGTTATTTTTGGGCTCCCATTTCCAGAGGTAATTTGGACTACACTTTTACTACTTTGAATTTATTTGTTTTCTTTTTGTCTGTTAAATAAAAGATCGCTTTATGGCTATAATTTTTGAGCAACAAAATGGAGTTGTATATTGATTCTGGGTCTGGAGACGGATACATCAATGTCTACCCTCCTTTCATTTAATTGTTCGTATCTATATGGTCCCCCTAGACTAATTTAGAAATGTAACAATTGGGGGCTCGTCCGGGATTCAAAATTGTGTATTTGTTTCTATTTGGTTGGACGTTCGTGTCATACTTTTTTATGAGGAGTGGGTGCTCGTTGATAATGTGACATGAACGTTCTATTGAAAAAGGACAGCGCTGCTCGAAGGTAGGTCCAATTCCTTTTGCTTATCCTGGTCTGTTTTGGGTGGTCTTCGCTTTAGGTGGAGAGGTAGAGGGGAATGGAATTTGATTTAATATCCTTTACCCTTTCTCCATCTTTAGAAGTTTTTGAAAAATGAAGAAAAAAATATGTATTGTTAATTGCAGAGTTTTTTAAAGTCCCCTTGTGGTCAAATATTTTATCCCTTAAAACCTATCTTTGAACATCAAAATGACATATTTAAATGTTTTTTCTTGTGAAAATAATTTTCTCATGCTTTACGCTTAAAGAATTGGATTTGAACATAAAGAAAAGGCAGAGACAACAAACAACACCAGAACACAGAAACACACTAAAAAGAACCATATGTCACATGACGTTACAGGGCATTAATGTTTGCCTACAAAACCACCACTGGCTCTGCACCCCTTTACCTAAATTCATGACTTCAGACTTATGTGCCCTCTAGAAGCTTGCATTCTGCAAGTAAGCGTCCCTTTATTGTTCCACCCTAAAGAGGAACAAAATCCCTTTCACAGACTTTTAAATTAAATGTTCCCTCCTGGTGGAATGACCTGCCCAACTCAGTCCGAGCAGCTGAGCCCTTAGCCATCTTCAAGAATCGGCTAAAAACACATCTCTTCCATCTTTATTTGACCCTCTAACTCTAGCACTCTCTATTCTAATTCCATTCTTTACATAAAAATAAAAAAACTTGCCCCTTTTAGACTTGCACTCTATGTATTTACTAACTGCTTGTTTTCTTTAAAAAAAATTTAAAAAACTAACACTAGCTTCTCTGATCTTTTTGTATTCTGTGTAGCGTCTCGACCAATCTGACACACTAATTTTAATTTGATTTAACAAATCAATTATTCATTAGGTTAACAAATCGTCACAGTCCCCTCACTCAATTAACTGGATGCCAGGATGTCTGCTGAACACCAGGCGCTCTGGTCACCATGACAACTAATCATGATATCACTGGTTTTATGACCCCCCAGGAATGTGAGAAGGATAGCCCACTCTTGTCCCAAGGAAAAGCAGAGTAGAAATGGACTGTGTTCTAGTTAATTCATAGAAAAACCGTTATTTGAATGAACACACATATTTCTTCAGGCCATTGAGTATATTATTACTAGTTATGGTTAATTATTCATATTTCCTGTCGTTGAGCTAAATTCGCTACAAAAAAATTTAAAAAAAACTAACACTAGCTTCTCTGATCTTTTTGTATTCTGTTTGTTTTCTTTTTATTTATTATACAATTAACAAAAGCAAAAAAAGGCCTCTAACACTAGCTTGCTCTTTTTTTTCGATTTTATGTTTTCTTTTTATTTATTATATAATTGAAAAAGTACTTGCTATGTGTACTGCATTAAGCTTAGCTAACTGAGACTTGTTATAGCACTTGTTTATTGTTGCTCTTTTGGTGATTTTGATTGCTTCTATTGTCCTCATTTGTAAGTCGCTTTGGATAAAAGCGTCTGCTAAATGACTAAATGTGAATGTAATGTAAATAATGTTAATGTTTTATACAAATTAAAAGTGACTGATTTATATTAAGGCTTTACTGGTGTAAAATGAGCCTTACCTGATCCGAATCCAGATCTGGATCTTCCTGACATAATCGATACAGAAACGATTTAGGATCCCTGCACAGGGTCTGTTTGGTTGTAACAAAGTAGGTTCCCCCGACATTGAGCCGAACCCACCGAGATCCTGGTTTCTCTGTGGCTTCTGGTGATGGGGAAGTGGGGTTGCTCTTCATAGGGAACCCAAACACTGCTCTGGAGCCGGAGACCCCTGGACTGGACAAGCCACTCCGGGGCGGAACCAGCAGTGTAGGCGAGGGGAGTCTCACGCTCACTGAGCCTCTGATTTCACAATGCTCGGTCTGCTCGATGATGCCAGTCGCGTTGGGCTCAATATGCAACTCTGCCATATTTTCGCAGCACAAACAGTCAGTTCCGTCTTGATCAGACACTAAATGTCTTTATCTAGCGCTCCGCACGGCGCTGTTACGCTAAACACGCGCGGTTTACACGCGCTGATAACGACGACAAAAGCGTTGCGGTGTCTTAGTAACGCGCACGCGAGGCGACATAGCTTACAATTCCCAAAAACCGCTACACCGATCCGTTTTGTTTATACGAGCGACCCATGTAAGCTACCAATATTATGAGCGAGACTCAGATCACTTCCCGGTCAAGTAAATCCATATGTGACAAAATAAAAGTCTGGACAATAATATTTGGGGGATTTGTTTTATGTCAAGGATAATGTGGGTATTATTATTTTAAACTAAAACAATCAACATAACTGCCGGCAACTGCAATAAAGCTGAAATTAAGTCAACTATAAATATTAGACTTACACTTCAGCAATTGCAAATGAATGAATGAAAAATGCTGCACTGGTAACTAACCGAAATAAATACAATTAAGAAACATAAATAATAAAAAAAGCACATGAAAGCTAACAATAAATAAATAAATTGGAAACTTAAAATACAAAAATAAAAACTATTTTTAAATATTAATAAAGACTATAATAATGTATCAATAATGCTAAAAACACTTTAGAATTTGTGGATGGATTGATTCAACAAAGAAAAAAAACCTTTCAATTCAAAAACGTTTATTAAGCACAAAGTCAGAATGAGAGATTTCATTTATGTACATATTGGTTGGTAATCGTTTTAAAATAAATATTACAATAATGTTATTTCATTACCTTTATAATACAAACAAAAATATAATTTTTAAAACTAAAATAATACAACAGTGATTCACAAACACAAGCTTTCTCAGTTGTTTCATTCAGTTTTACATTGTACTGCAAGTACAGTCTAGCTTGAATGGAACCGAAGAAAGTTTTCAAAAGAAACTTGTTGACTAACTTTAAGATATGGATTCGGTACAAAGTCCCATTTCATTTAAAACAGTTTCAATGTCTCTCAGTAGGTTGTGCAGAGGCTCCAGCACTGGAGTGATGTGTTGGTCCACCCATTCCTGAACTGTAGAGTCTGAGTACAGCAGACACATCTCTCCTCTCACCTCTTGCACCTGGCTCTCCACAGCATCAAGAATACTGTTGGAGGAATTGAGAGGAAAGATATGGATATATCATAAAGACCTTGTTAAAAATTCACATGAATAAGACACATTGTGTATCACAGTTTCCACAAAAATATAAAGCAGCACAACTGTTTTCAACATCGGTAAGAAGCAGAAATATTTCTCGGGTACCAAATCAGCATACTAGAATGATTTCTGTAGGATCAAGAGACACTAAAGACTGAAGTAATGAGTGCGGAAAATTCAGATTTGCATCACAGATATAAATTACATGTTTAAATATAGTAAAATAGTCAAACATTTATTTAAAATTGTTATATCAAAGTAATAATATTTCACAATATTACTGTTTTTACTGTATATTTGATCAAATAACCACAGCCTTGGTGAGCACAAGAGACTTCTTTTAAAAACATTAAACAATCTGAGCAACCACAAACTTTTGAAAAGTAGTGTAAATATAAGTATACATATTAAGAAACTTACATTTTTGCCTGTGTTTTAATCTGTTGTGCAATAAGTGGGTTAATTGTCTTTTTTTGCCTGTGGTAGGGTGTGAACCAGCCCCTCACAAACCTGTTATGCAAGAATGAATACAAATGTTTGGTGAAAAGTTAGCCTTAACTTCACAACCATCTTAAAACTTAAGAGGCCCTAAACTCACATATTGTTCTGAAAATGTCTCAGTTCTGCAGACTCCAGCAAAGACGTCAGCTTCACTATGAGTTCAGCTAGTTTTGCCCCAGCAAAGGAGGAAGACGTCCTGGAAGACAATCTGGGACACACAGGCCAAAGAATATTCTGTAAATGAGTCTATTTTAAAGTAACCCTTGAGGTTTCTTAGTGTTACATTAACACATACTTTTTTATCTTTTAGGGCACGAATATAAATATACGGTACCTCTCTGTGTCTTCTACATCCACAGTACCAAGTTTCTCAACCACCTTCTTTTGAGCCTCTTCAGTAAAGCCACCTGAATAATAGCGAACAGCTATAGTGAGTTAAGCATTCTTAATATTTATATACTGCCATCAAATTTACCACCAAAAATAAATCTAAATGAGTGAAAATGAAACTGACTGACCATGCAGAAGAGTTTGCAAACAGGACCCCAGAGAGGGCAAAGCCACAGGCATCAGCTCACACAAAATAGACAAGTGGTCATATCTTAAGAGGAAACAAAGAAACATACATGTAGTTGTCTTGGCCAGTAAGACAATTGTGATTCTAGTGATAGTCAAGATGCCATCTAATCTAACCTTTGCCATCCAGTTAGAGCAATTCCCTGTATCTTAATGCCAGCTGACAGGCTGGATGCTACTTTGAGCCATTGTAAATGGTTGTCCAGATGTCTCTGAGTGCTGGTCACACAGGTGTGCACAGTGGTCGAGCCTTTAAAAGAGCTGGCGGCCCACTGCTGTGACATACCCACAGACTTATATCGTTCCATTAGCATGACTGGAAAAGAACATGTAAAATAATCAAGCATTTTCATGATCAAATAGCTCACAACATTTAACAGTAAAGTGTGTTTTGATCCAATTTACCAGTGTTCTCCACATCTAGAGTAGGGCTGTAATCCCACAACATTGGTTGCACTAATCCAACAAGACCACTCTCTAAAATTAGACCATAAATTGGATAGAAATTGTTATTAGTATAATGCAAAGAAAAGTGTATATACAGTATAAAAGTGATAGCCATGAATTAGAAAATGCAGTATAATTATTTTGGCATAGACTTTAGTTCGATTTGGTAATTTCTCACATAAGATTACATTTATTTATTTCCATTTGATTTATTTCATTTCACGTTGAGTCAATGTGGAGGATGTGGAACATTTAAGATATTTTTGCCCAGTGAAGATAAGAGGTGTTGACCTTTAATGTATCAAGGGGAAGAAGGTGAAAGTATCATAAGCATGCAAAAAGCAACTGAAGGGAAGTGTCTGGTGTCGCATGAGTCAAAGACCGACCATTTATAAAGTGCATCCTGGGTGAACAACCCCTTAAATTTTACATTTAAATTTTAAGTTCCAAACTCACCTACAATATGTACTGTATAAAAAAAAGCTTATTTTAATATACAATTTAAAAGAAGATTATTCATTTTTAAGATTATAGATGAAAAACATTTGAACGTGTTTTTTTTTTTTCACTGTTCACTGTTTTGGAATGACATGAGGATGAGTAAATAATCACAGAATTATTATTTTTGGACTACCCCTTTAAGCATGCATTTATACATATGGAACTATTTATTAAATGCATCCATTCCTCTTATACGCAACAAAATCATGATAATTTTCCAAAATGGGTGATAAATATGTTAACTGCTCGCCTTTAATGGTCTCAGGGGTCATGGACCTGAGCATATCATCCCACATGATCAAATTAAGGTTGGGCGCACTCTCCTGAACGGCCTTTGCCACCTTAATGACATGACTGAGGAACAGCTGGTGAACGCTCCGACCTGGAACATCTAACCAATGTTTGGACTCATCTCCATGACCGAGCATGTACACCTATTAAAAAAAAGATTATTGGATCAACAGACCAATATAAAACTAGCACCCTAAGCTTAAATGTCAAACATCTTTGAACAGGCAACAGTTCACTTGTAGGAATTATTATATTGTAGCCACACATGTGGCATTTTATTGATGGAGGGATGGGCTGTACCTCATCGGCTCCGATGTGCAAGCTGGTACTTTTAGGGTGGAGCTTCATGACTTGTTGTAGCATCTCTTGCACCAGCCTAACTCCTGCATCACGGTGTGGGTTCAGGGTGCCCAGACAGTAGTCCACCTCCCGCAGATCTCTGAACACCTCATGCTTCAGGACAAACTGATTGAGAACATTTTTAAATAGTAAAGAGTTTGAATATGCATAATTCAAATGGATAAATAATTCTTCCTCTCGGTAAATGACAAAAACAGGTTCTTCATTACTTCCAAATGTCCAAATGTCTGAACCAGGGGAATGATCTCCAGCCCTCTACTGTAGGCAGCATCCTGGATAGACACAATCTCATCACGCCTGTTTGGATAATAGGTATTTTTATCAGTCACATAAAAAAAAAAAAAAATATATATATATATATATATTTTGAAAATATATACTTGCCTGTATGGAGGCTGAGTTGTAGATTGAAGAACTTTCAGCTCTCCTTCATAGGGAAACATATCCTCATATTCGATGAGCAAGCCATTGGCACCAAGATCAGCAAATAACTGGATCAGCTGTAGAAACAAAATAGTGGTTAATTCCTTAAAATTTTATTTAAACAGTCATAAAAGAGTAAAATAAGTTGTACCTCAATTAGGTAGCCAATTCTAGGAGGTGCCCCTTTCAGATCCAAATGCACAAACTTTTTGCAACTGCGCAATGACTGGTTCATATCAGGTACTGTTCAATAAAAAAAATCTAGCAGCGTCTTAAAGATATTTTAACTCTTACCTCATATTTAAATCACGGAATCAACAATTGAGACTGTATAATATGTTATTCTTTAATATTTTGTATTTGATCATTTAATAAGTGCTGATACTGTAACTGGAAGACGTTCTCCTTTCATGTATTTCTTAATCAGCCTTGTTCTGTTCCTTTTCAAATATGTACTTTCAACTCAACGAAGCTAAGCATGTGTAAGAACCTCTGTTTACAATCCTTTGCTCCTTTGCACTGTCACGCACACGCCCAACAACATGGCTTCTTCTGTTCTTCTGAGAAGCACGACGGGCATTGTAGTTTTTTGTGCATTTTTAAACTAACAGCAATGCAGATGTAGGACTACAAGCACCTGTATGTCCGCTCAGGACCGGAAGTTGTGAACCGTGGTTCTCCTCAGGCATGTTATTTTAGAATAAAAGCCTAATTTTTTTTTATCTTGATATCTTTAATCTCGCTAATCAAAATTAAATGTAAAGGTAGTATTTAACAAAATCAGTAATAAAATATATATATAAAAATCAGCTTATAAAAAAGTTTAAATGAATAATGATTAGAATTTTATTAGTCTATATTTTTATTCGAAAATTAAATGTTAAAGTAACTAAGAAATTTACTTTTATAGTATCGTTATTTACATTGTAAGAGCATATTTATTTAAGATTCTGGAATCTCTTGCAACAGAATTTGAACGGAGTAAACGTAGCAAATGTCACTCTCTAGTGGACAATGTTTTAATAATACAATACTGGTAATATTGACATTCTACATTTTTATTGGTAACAGGATAGTGGTTCAAATATGTAAGTTCTTCTCATCATGGAAGGGGTGATTCATGAACTGTGAACAACTTTGAGGTTACATTTCACAGACATTCAATAATACTTATAAACTGTTTAAATGCCACAATGTGTGTCGTCATAATTGCTTGTGGAATGTCAGGAATAGAGTAGAAATAGCCTAAATAATAATAATAATAATAATAATAATAATAATAGTTGTTTTTCTAATTGTATTTTCCTATACTGTCTTTAGATGACTAATGAACTCCTTAATAAATAATAAAAGGAAAAGGAAATTGTTAAATTGTCTGTGATCTGGGCACATTTCATTTATTCATTTGGCATGTTTGTTTTGCATTGCTTGTTTTGCTTCTGTTTCAGTTTTTGTGACCATTTCTTGTTATGTGTAAGTGGGTTGTTGTTTTTTGGCATGTAGGTTTGGCAGTGTTGTTTTTTGGGATTACTGATGGACTACTGTCATTTGATTTGTATTATTTGTATTTATTTATTTTGATTTTACTTACATTATGTCTGAATTTATTATGTCTGTATATGTATTTTATTGGGTTTTTAGTTTTATTTGATTTGAGTTGTTTTAGTGCTTCGGCAGGCTGGATGGAAATGAAATAATATATATGTTGCATTTATGGATGTGTATGTACATGTACAGTGTGTGTGTGTGTGTGTGTGTGTGTGGTTGTACATACACATATGTAGTTGTTTTTTTGGTGTTTGGCTTGGTGTTATGTTGGAGTCATTGTTGTGCTCTTATACCTTTTGTTCTTTGGTATTTTGAATTGTTTTTGGCTTTATTTTTTGTTTTTCATTTAAATGTTAAGTTCTGGAGTTTTGTTGTATGCATTTGTCATTTTTATTTAATCTCTTTATTTTTAAAATGTGTATAGGTAGTATTTATAAAGTTTTGGATCTGTTTTTAGTTGTTTTAATACTACAATTGATTGCTTCTGTTTTCCTCATTTGTAAGTCGCTTTGGATAAAAGCGTCTGCTAAATGACTAAATAAATAAATATATATATATATATATATATATATATATATAGGCTATAACATTCTATGCACACAAATAGATAGAAAAATGATAGAAAAGAAAGAAACAAAGAAAATTTATTAATATGGATAGCATAATAAAATCTAAATATTAAATGGATTGCAATGTAAATAAAATACATAAAACAATGAATGCAATATAAAATGCAATAGAATAAATCAAATTCAGCACTAATTGACGTTTATGCAAAAAGTGTGTGACCCAGTGCTGTGCAGAACCACGCAAACGTATGGGATTACCTTTGTGCCAATTAAAATGAATGTAATTTTTCAAGAAACATATAAAAATATAAATTGAAACTGAATAAAAAATTTAAATGCAGGCAAAATCTTTGACTTCGTTTTTTAATACATTGCATGTTTTGCAACTGTTTTCTCTTCTTTCATTAGCTGATCTGTACTTTAAAAAAAAAATGTATTCAAGGAACAATAACACACAATAAAACAACATTAAAATAAGAAAAGAAAAAGATAGAGGGACAAATTACAACAAACAAAAAACAATTGCCAGGGGGAGGAAAGTATAAAACTTCAAAACAAAAATACAAGATATACATACACTTGTATGTATATATAAAATCAAATAAATATATTGTAAAGTTCACAAACTTTACTAGTCAGTAAAACCAAAGAGTACATTTCCCATAGGAGTGAAGAAGGTCTTAAACTCTGAATATTTTCGCTAATAAATTTTTGGACCTTACACCATAGTGTAACCGAGTATGTACAGTACCAAAATAAGTGCAAGGTAGTTTCCTCATACTCATTACAAAAAATACAATTTACATTTATTCCTTTTTTAAATTTTTGTAAATAATGATTTGCTGGATAAAATCTATGAATAAGCTTATAAGAAACTTCTTTAATCTTATTTCTAAGATGATATTTCTGTGGTAACAACCACACTTTTCTCCAGCAAATCAATTTTCCGTTCAAAAAAGAGACCCAATGAGACAAAACATAAGGTACAGTAACAATTTCTCTTTGGAAAAGAGTGCGGATAGCTCTATTATTATTTTTGGGATTTAATGAAAAACAAATTTGACCAATATAAGATTTACTAACATCTAAAGACACTGAATCGGGAGAATGGTATATATCAATACCCTTAAATAGCATGCGAGTACCTGAAGGGATTGAATCAATAACAATTGCAAATTCTTTTTGAGTAACTGGCGTTTTACAATAAGAAAGGAATTCATCATAAGAAAGGAGTGTTCCTTCTTTATTAAATAACTGACTAACCAATTTAATATCGTTGTCAAACCAGTTCATAAAAATAAGAGATTTATGTTTGTAAAGAATGTTTCTATTATTCCAGATAAAATAGCAATGCGGTGAAAAATTATGCTTATATATTTAGGAGCACTTGTGTGTGGAAGGCAGATAACTTAGCTGGAATTTTATCTATATTATAATTACACATCAAAACAAGCAGATCTGTACTTACAAATGCGCTTCCAGAGTTTTCATTTATGCTTCTGAAGTTTGCGTTCGCCATTCTGAGACAAATCTCTCGTGGGGGCGGGGCTAGCAGCAGTTTGTTCTCATTGGCTACTGAGTTTTTGATTGACAGCTTCTTGACCTGGACGTGAAGGCGTCAGTGACAGTGTTGCTTTCCCAGTGTGGATGTGAGCATCTGTTAGCGGCTTCCAATTTCATTTTAACAATATAAAGATATATAAATATTTTTTTATTATTATTTTATCAATATTTATCTGCTGCTACACTACATTGTTGAGATGATTTCTTAGGAATAGCACAGAATCAGAATCAGAATCAGAAGAGCTTTATTACCAAGTATGTTTACACACAAGGAATTTGAGAATGATTTCATCATCCTTATCATCAATCATCTTTGTTATCAGGATACTTGTGGTAAGTTTTCTTGATTTAACCCAATCATTACAGGACCTGGTTATCTACACACAGTTACAGACTTCAATTGGATCATATTTGCTTGAATTAGTTCATATTTTCCCCCAGCACATAATGTACAGTACTAAATGTACTGTATCTGACAATGACCGATGCCATTTTACAAGCGCGCTGTCAATCACTGCACTGTCAACTTTAGCAATGTAAAGCCTTTTTACCATGCTTTTTCTGTGTCCAGATTTGATTGTAATAATAATGCAAATCCTAATACATGCAAATAATTATGACTGAAAATTGTTTCCAGTAACTAGGGTATACACAGTCCTGGATATATAGGGATATACAGCCATCTAATGGTTACACAAGGGTATTACAGATGATAAATGGTGCATAATTTTGAGGTATTTAGTACCAAGTTAATACTAATAATTATATGGTGTATTTATTTATTTTTAAACATTTTAAGTTTGACATGTTTAATGGGAGTTCAAAGCAGTTTGTATTGTTAGACTATAATACATGTCCTTTCTTAATTTCCAGGGAGTGGAGCAACTTTTCCATAAACTTCTAATGCTGACCCAGAGGATGTAATGGTAGTACCAGAGATCCATTGCCCCCATCAGAGAAGATTCTTACTTTGTTCAGACACATCACCTTTGAATGACTGGGATCTTGATCTTCAGACACCTGATATTATGCAAATATTTTAATTTCTTTGGAGCTCTAGATTAAAACAAACACAGTGCACAAGAGGTTGCACTTTATTCGTATTAGTCTATGCTGATCTTGGATCAGCATACCAACAGCATATGATTGTTAAGGGGATAGTTCACTCAAACCAATGCTTTTACACACCCTCATGCTGTTCCAAATGCATATTACTTTCTTTCTACTGGACAGGTAAACACAAATTAAGATTTTTAGACAAATAATCCATCTCTGTGAGTCCTAAAGATGCTTTAAAAACCACACACAGCTACCGTGACAGTAATCCATCTGACCTTAATGGTTGAATCAGTATCTTTTGAAGTGAAACAACAGATAAGAAAAACACTAATAATTTAAACTTTTGACTATTAACAATCACTTCAGATCAATTGTCATACGTGCATGGGTTACAATTCACTTGTGGATTCTCAGAGATGAATTTTTTTCTTAAAAATCTTTGTGTTTATGTCAAGAAAGAAAGTCATATACATCTGGAATGGCATGAAGGCGAGTAAATTAGAGAATTTTTATTTTTTGGGGTGGAATAATCCTGTAAAGACTGATATTGCACTCCATTACATAACTCCATGTTTCATGGATTCTGGTCTTTCCTGTCACAACATGATTGCATCCAAGACTTTCACTTTGATACTTGTGCATATGCTATAGTGACAATAAAGAATGTACATTTATTTGAACTAATTCATATTTGAAAGAGTTGAAAGACTTGAAAGAGTTGATGATTGTTAAAATGTATTTCCAATTTTAAATGTTAGATGATAATGATAACTAAAAATGATCAGCATGATAAAAACAATTGGCTCCAAGAACATTCTTTGTGTGGAATATGTAATAAAATGAGCTTGATTGCCTGGTTGGAGAGAGACTTTCTTGACATCTGAATATATCACACATATATGATAGTATTTCAAATGTAACCGCACAACCTAATTAGACCCTACAATGCAAAAGAATCAGGAGCAATAAACAAATATCCTACAAAAACATTGGACATTATACAATATTTCCAGTATTATATACAGTACTTTAATAATTAAACCTCAATATGACCTTCTTTTTCTCTCGCGTTTGATTCCTCGCGCTCCTAAAAGCTTATGTTGACAGAGTAGTAGCAACAGATAAATACAGACTGAATTCAAAAACAAAACTCCTAACTTTATATCAGCCGCTAACAGACGCTCACATCCACACTGACAAGGCAACATTGACGCCTTCACGTCCAGGTCAAGAAGCTGTCAATCAAAAACTCAGTAGCCAATTAGAACACACCGCTGCTAGCCCCGCCCCCACGAGAGATTTGTGCCGGAATGAAATGAAAACTCTGGAAGCGCATTTGTAAATACAGATCAGCGAATGAAAGAGGAGCAAACCATTGCAAAACATGCAGTGTATTAAAAACGAAGTCAAAGATTTTTTTTCAGTTTCAAAGACATTTTTTCATAAGTTTCTTGAAAAGTTACATTCATTTTAATTGGCACAAAGGTAATCCCATACAAACGCATGTGCGTACTTTCCTCTGAATAGAAGGAGGATCAAGAGCCTCGCAGCACCACGAGGGGGCCTGATGCAGTAACAGGAGCATCAGCCGTCCAAAAGAGCTTCACAGGACAGGCGGGTGTGCGCACTCACTCACCCACAGAGACAGACTGCGATTGGAAGCGCGACGCGGTCAGATCGTGTGTTTTGTGCTGCTGCCGCGCAGTATCTTTTCACGCAAGTGCCGAGGACTGCAAGGGAAAAGTTTATTTCAGAGACTCTCCAACTAACGGGCATGGCCGCTCCCAGATCCCCCTGAACGCCAGGTCAGTATGAGCAGTTTCTGCGTTCATTCCTATGCTTCAAAGGCGCATTGTTGCAGATATAAAGAGTTGCATTGTTAGGACCGTTGGAACTGATTGTTGCGCAGCGGTTTGCTACCTTGTGGCCAACCACGAAAGCCGCTTTGGGGATCTGTGGTCGAGGAACCTGCTATCGTGCTGCGGCAAAATGCTCCCATCGGGTTTTTAAATTACAGCCATTCAACACGCAGTTCCCTCGCGTTGAGACCATCGCTTGTTTTATCTAGTTATGATGTGATTTAGATGATCGAGACTTAGACCTGTGTTTATAATTTGTGCTTTGTTTTGATTAAACGTTGACTTGTGAGTAATAAGCTGTCATCACTCAAAACGGCGCAAACGGTTCATCAAAGTTATCATGGGTAGAGCATTGTATCTGCATTTGGCATAGGCTATTGTTTATTTTTCCCTTTGGAAACAATTTGTACGCATTATTGTGATGACACATCATTAGTTTGTTTCAGCGAGCTGTAATTAAGCACTGTAAACATTTCTTGGGCAGAACTGGTTTGTACTAATGTATTTTGTTTGAAAGTTTATGGGCCGAACCGACCCTTCCCCCTTTTCTTCTCCCGGCCTCGCTGTCGCCTTCGTCCGGGGAGGGACTGCACCGACGTCCGTGTTGAGTGACCAGTGCAGCCGCTACCCAAACAAAGGCGGGTTACCAGGGGAAACGGGGCTCTCTGCTTCTGGACTGGGTCGCTGGGGGAATATAGTGTCGGCTCATCTGCATCAGTCCTGAATGACCCGCTGGAACAAAGACAAATAGGCTACTGTTTGACCTGTGAGGACCTGACGGCTGAAAATCTCTTCAGAAGTAACGTCGATAACGCCTGCAAGGTCACTTTGTGTTCACGGCTGCCAAGTGGCTCAGTAGATTAGACAAACCCGTTTTATGCTGGCTGGCTTTGTCTACCCTTGGTGTTTGTTTGTCGACAGGAGAAAACATTTTAATCAGAAAGGGAGCCAGTCTGTTTTAAGCCATCAAGATGAATGACAAAGAACCATTTCTGAGCATCAAGCCATTACAAGGCACGTACAAGACACTCTTTAAACAGCGGTTCAGAATTCATGTGTTGTTGTTGTGTGAGGCCTGTCAGATTTGTTTGTTTGTTTTTAAACTATAGTAAAGTGCCAAATTAATTTCAAACAGGCATTAAAATGTCAAAGAACAAAACTTACTGTGACGCGTAAAAAGACAGTATAAGTCATTATAATCAGTAATTATGTCCCCACTGGATGCACGGGACGGCTAATGTCTGTCCCATGCACTGAGTACTCTCTCCTCCACATCATGAGTAGACACTCCCCTTACTGCTGATTGGCTACAAGTTTGTTTTGGTACTCGGCTGACTGTTTGAGTTTTCTAAAGCGTTTTTGAAAAAATACATACCCCACCTTTAAATAGCATGAAATGGTTTGCAAAACTTCTCAAGAATTTATTTTGCTGTTGTTGCTAAATCACCTGAAAACTGGGCAAACTGATCCAGAACACTTGTGATTTTGCACATTTTGCAAAAGAAGACGACCATGTTTGTGAGTGTAGTCTTGGCCAATCTCAAGATCCTTCAAGTGCAGATTGTGGGATTCAAAATGTTTTCTGTCTAGACCAGATGTCCATATATAAACACCGTTGAAAATCTCAGGGTTATTTTCCCAGATTCCAAATTTAGACAGGTAGTTGTGTTTTGTGGGGGGAAAAATGCTATCATGAACCTCTTGTCATGATGTTTGCTTTTCTCTAGTAAATTTACAACTTGCTGATTTGAAAGTTGGTCATGTTGGTAGTGCTGCTAAATGTTATGTAATATTCAAGACCACTGTGTAACAATGCTTAATTTGATCATGTCCAGAGTGTAAATGTCACACTCCAAGCTTCGTTTAGGGAAAGTGAGATTAAAATGAACAGAGACCTGTATTCTATCAGGTTCAAGATATAGGCCTATGTGTTTGTGACTTATCTTCATTTTTCTTCTCTATTTTGCAAGTAAAATTAATCTCTAGGTTTATGGTATTTGATTCTAGTCTATTCCAGTCTAATATTTGATTCCTTTTTCTTCCAGCTTTAGTATCGAAACCTAAAATTAGTAATATGGTTCAATTAAAAGAGAACTGGCGTCAAATGTTTTCTCTGCTTTCTATAGTACTGGTATTTACTTAACTTTAACTTTATAACTTTATAGTACTGATAAATAGCTACAATGCTGCATTTAATATGTCTTTGCACTGCTTCAGCATGAATATTTGCATTTGTAATGAGTGCTAATGTGGTGGTCTTGATAGTAAATCTCTTTGATGCTCTGGGTTTCACTGTAAGTTGCTTTGAAGCCCAGGAACATAGACACTGTCTCCCAGTATATTTTGATTCACTATGAGATTCGGTCAAACTGAATAGAAATGACAAGTTCCCCAGTAAAATGATATGGGATTTCTGTTGGAGTGACAGTCTCACTTATCTTGCAGAAAAGTTATTGTAGTAATTTCTTTTGCACGTTGGCCACAGTGACACTGCACTCACACCCAGAGGAGACCTTCCATCTGCTACTTGTTTATAGAAGCTCCGCTTTGGTTCGCAGTCAAGTCCCCAAATGGGAGCCATGTGGTAGATTTTAAATTTTTGTGTGGTGCTTTTTCGATTAAATTAGTCTGTTTGCTCACTTTAATGAAGATCTGCTTTACTCTTTAAAAAGAGTTGATAAGAGTTGCCTCAAGTTGTTTTAATGTCAGTGGAAAACAGAGTTTTCTCCTGTGATCCTCCACTCTGTGGTGTGTAAATAATATTATTTCTTTTTCAAATGTCATTGTTTCCCTTACTCATCAGAAATCATTGAAGGCCTTTATTCCTCCGACTTCCTTTATGTGATAACAGTGCATCCCAAGCTTTCAAACATAAATTACTCCAGTGGATCATGTGTGTAAATGTGGATGTTAGAGGGAGAAGGTAGACTATGTTTATCTTAGGGTATGGTTTGTGGTGTCTAGAGAGGATGGGGGTATTTTAGTAGGCAGACAGACAGGCTTATTGTAAACTTTGGTATTTGGGTGGTGGGTTACTATTTCCACAAAAATATCAAGCAGCACTTTTTTAGTATTTATAATAATAAGAAATGTTTCTTGAATGCCAAATCAGCATATTAGAATGATTTCTGATGGATCATGTGACACCGAAGACTGGAGTAATGTTCCTTAAAATTCAGCTTTGTCATTACAGGAATAAATTGCATTTTAAAATGTATTAAAAC
The DNA here is from genome assembly GCF_001515645.1 of Sinocyclocheilus grahami. Lineage (NCBI taxonomy): Eukaryota > Metazoa > Chordata > Actinopteri > Cypriniformes > Cyprinidae > Sinocyclocheilus > Sinocyclocheilus grahami. Next base: position 451,844 of record NW_015505636.1, read on the forward strand.
AGAACATGGTTATTATAAATTGTAATAAGATTTCTCAAAGACTTCTATCTAAAACATTAAAACACCTTAACAAGCCCAAATGTTTGAACTGTATCAGTAGAGACGTATTTAAGAAAACCAGTAGTTTGTTGTTTGTATTGTGGTTTATTAATAGCTGTTTTACATAACCTCTCTCTCTCATACAGAATAAGTTTAGTAGTTCGGTACTGGATGTTCTGAGTTTACTTTGTCTCTTACGGTATCATTTTACACTAAGTGGCCATTCACACAGGAGGTTTTTGCACTTAAAACATGTGATGCAGCGCGGTAGAATAGAAAGTCTAGAGACGCGTTTTGTAAAAGTTCTTTTAACTTGAGCACTGTGGTTTTAGAGAGACTTGTCAAGGTGCTGCAAAATGTGCAAGGTGCGAGTGCAACAATCAAACATGTCTGTCTAGTGCATGTTTACGTAGAAAAACACTGGAATATCAGTGCAGTGGAATGCAAAAACTGTAAATGGCTCCTAAAAGTAATCGGCAGCGTGTTTACCGGCTCCACTTTTCCAGTCAGCAGTCTTTTGTTCTTTTTGTTTGGTATTTGGTGTTTATTTTAATCAGATTCTCTACTAGGTCTTGTAGTTTCTACTCCGTATATTGGAGTGCCTGTGGTAGGGCTTGATGAAGTATGTATGAAATGAAAAGATGGGAGAGTTTGAAGTTGCTGCCAATGCTGGCACGAGTCTTTAGTGCAGAATGTGAAGACAGAGGGAGAGTAGATTGCCTTCAGCCACATACTGGTTAAATCAATGCTGGGTCAACTGTCTTAAGAGATGTGTGGTTGCTGACAAGCTTGAATGGAGGGAAACGTATTTGTTTTAAGCAATAGTTTCATGCATCTTTCTCATGAGGTTCAGGACCCTAATGGTGTTTTAGTGCATCAGGGCTCAGTGTTGATGTACATCATAAGTTTGATAGCTTTATAAAGAGTTTGCAACAAATAGAAAGAGAGAGAGAGGGAGAAAAGCTGACCTCTTCAAAGATGAGACCCAAGTTCATAAATTCAAAGTTTGGTTGAGATTCAAAAGGTTTATGAAGCTCAAGCTTTTTGATGAACGCCAGCTGTGTCCTGCTGCATATGAGCAGGAAGATAGTAGCTAATATTTTAGAAATGATGAGCAAAACAATATTTCAAAGAAACTGTGTTGCTAGTGAATTGTTTGAATGTGGCTCTATGCTTGACTCAACAGTGCAAGGGTTTCTCAGTGGAGGGATCAGTGTAGTCTGTGTCTGGTTACAGTATTCAGTTTCATTCAGTCTTAGTAACCTCTATCTGTCTCTCTCCACCATGGCTATTTTGAGAGGTGCCTTATGTCACATCAAATCCACATCTAAAATTTGACGGCACCGCATGGCTTCCCACTCACTGAGCAGGTTGTATAATATTAGTTGCTATTTCGAAATGTTCAGTAAACCCTTCAGCTTCGAAGACGAACCGTTTAAGGACAGACCATGTGGATTAACTAGGTATAAGTAGGGAGGGTGCCATGGCTTAACTAAGAGTGTGTGCGGCTTTTCTGGGGTGTGTTTACAATGTTAGCCTCCCGTAACCAAACTTCACTATTGCCATTTTGGCAAAAAGTCATGTTTGGTCAGTATTTAAAATTTAGTACTAAATAAATTAAAAAGTAAAACACAATATTATCAATATTATACACGATATAAAGTTAAAATAAATATTTTGAAATATACTACAGTTGGGGTTGGTCAGAATTTTTTTGCTTTTGCAAGAAGTCTCTTATGCTTACCTAAGCTACATTTATTTGATCTAAAATGCTAAATAACAGTAATATTGTGAAATAATATTACGATTTAAAATAACTGTTTTCTATTTTAATTTATTGTAAAATGTAATTTATTCTTGTGATGGCAAAGCAGCCATTACTCCAGTCTTTTTCACTTGATCCTTCAGGAATTATTCTAATATGATTTGGTGCTCAATAAACATTTCTTCTTATTATCACTGTTGAAAACAGTTGTGCTGCTTAATATTCATGGACACCTTGATGCATTTTTTAAAGGATTCTTTGTGGTGAGCAAAAGAAGGGCGTTCATTTGAAATTTATTTATTTTTCAGTAAAATACTTAATTGTCACATTTGATCAATTTAATGCGTTTAAATAAAAAAAATCTTACACATACACCCCAAACATTTGAACAGTAGTGTATTTAGTAGACTAAACTTTCAAATGGTATGTTTCAAAGACCTGTGCAGTGTGCACCCCACCTATCAGAAGTAATGTGAAAATCCAGCCAATCAGATCACAACTGGCCAGATCTGAAAGTGCTTGCCATTTTTGTTCATAGTATGCATAGGGTGGACAAAGTGGGCCTTTTTTTGTGCACAGAAGGGCTGAAAGAACAAAGGTGAAATAAAAGGAAGAGTGAATCCAGCCAGTCACAATCCATCATCTTTAAGCACCATATGTGAACATGACAGTGTATATTTAACCTAAGAATGCTTGAGGGGGATTGTGTACATGTGAGAGAGGGATCTGGGGCCAAACAGATGCATGTTAACAGTAGAAAGCGATCTGCAGGCCATACTCTGGAAAATATCACTCCGTTCATTCAATGATCTGTGCATGTGTGTGAGCATGGTTGTGTTCCTTGAGACCTGTCATTGTAATTTGATCATTGGATTACTGATATATTGGTTGCCATGGTGTCCTCATGCATGATTAGGTTACCATGCAGCTGCCCTCAATGTTGAAAAAATGTTGTTTTTTTAAATGTGTATGTGTGATTGTTTTAATTTCTATCAGATCCAATCTGTCATGGTTGGTATTGAGTAAAGGAGTAGATCACTTCTAGAATGAAAATGTCATGATAATTTAATCACCCCAATGTCATTCAAGATGTTTGTGTCTTTTTTCTCTTCACTCGCAAAGATATTACATTTTTTGAGAAAAACGATCCAGGATTTTTCTCCATATAGTTGACTTCAATGGGGGTCAATGGGTTGAAGGTCCAAATTGCGGCTTCAAAGGGATCTGCACGATCCCATCCGAGGAATAAAGGTCTTATCTAGCGAAACGATCGGTCATTTTCTAAAAAATAAAAATAAAATTGTATATACTTTTTAATGACAAATGCTCATCTTGTATTAGCTCTGTGATACGCATGTGTGATTTCATGCATTATGTAATCACATTGGAAAGGTCACACGTGGTTAGTTCTTCATCTATGTACTTTGGTTCAGAAAGGTAGGGTAGGGCAAAAAACTCCATCTCATTTTCTCCTCCAACTTCAAAATCGTCCAACATCGTTGTTTTACCTTTTTGTAAAGGGCGTTTGACGTTCTTTACATGTTCGCTTTGTAAACACTGGGTCGGTACTTCCACCTACATTAAACGTGTGCATGATTACGTAATGCGTGAGGTCAAGCTAGTGCAAGATGAGCATTTGTGGTTAAAAAGTATATACTTTTTTTATTTTTATGTTTTTAGAAAATGAACGATTTGCTAGATAAGACCCTTTTTCCTCAGCTGGGATCGTGTAAAGCACTTTGAAGCTGCATTGAAGCGTTAGCCACCATTGAAGTCCACTATATGAAGGAAAATCCCAAACTGTTTTCCTCAAAAATCTTAATTTCTTTTCGACTGAAGAAAGAAAGACATAAACATCTTGGATGACATGGGGGTGAGTAAATTATCAGGAAATGTTTATTCTGGAAGTAAACTACTCCTAGTATCATCTCTTTTTAAAGTACGTGCTAACAGTCTTATTCTGTCTTTTTGCAGTCATGCGGACACAACAAAAGATGTGGATCCACTTACAGTCTGTCTTCTGAATAACTCACGGACAGATTGAGCCATGACGGAACGGGATGGCCACTGTGATTTGTCCATCACCCCAGGGCAGGTGTATATCGAGGTGGAGTATGATTATGACTACAAGGTGAAAGATAGACTTATCTCCATACGGCAGGGCGAATGCTACATGTTGGTTCGCAAAACCAACGAGGACTGGTGGCAAGTTCGTCGGGAGGAGGGCACCAAGGCTTTTTATGTCCCTGCTCAGTACGTCCGAGAGGTCAGGCGTGCCCTTATGCCACCGCCCAAACCTCGCGCAAAGCCCCCTAACGTTCTTGAAATCGCCCAGTGCTGGTCGTCGAACGAAAATCTCAACCAACGCGCTCCTACTGAACGGTCCAGCTTCGGCAGGCCACCTCCCTCGACGACGCCGTCCCCATTGCCAGGTCAACAGACCCCGCCTTTATTGTTGCGGGACACCAATCAGAACACGGGGATGAAGAGCGTTGTTGCCGAGCTCACTCTGCTTAATAACAACAACCATCATATCTATCATCATGGAAACCCCACACTTCCACAAGGACGAGCGGAATCCCCTCCACGAGAGCAAGGTTGCCTGGGGAAGCTCCCAGGTGGGTTGTCGGTGGACACGAACGGAAGCATGTCACCAGAAGATGGGTTGGAGAAAATGAGAAATGACTCTGAATCTGGAGATGAGCTCAGCAGCAGCTCTACCGAACACATGCAGGTAAGAATGAGTGATGTTCACCCTCTTCCTTGTTTCTCTCTCACGTTCTCAAGCTTATTTGTTCTCTCTCATTCTCCCTCCCTCCCAAAATTACTCATGTTCTACCTCTATCTCTTTCAATGTCATCTTTGGCTTTTATTCTCTGCATTTCCAGCACTTATCTTTACCAGAAATGCTCTCTTCTCCTTTTCATCCTGTGACTGTCATTATCTTTTCCTGTAACGCGTTGTTCCAACAATTACTACGAGACTAATCTAACATTTCTTCCTCACACCTTTCCCTTTATCCCTCCCTCGGTTTTGCCTCTGACATTTACAGTGGCACGTCTTCTTTTCTGTCAGGTTAAATTGGATTCAGCAGTGTTTTCCTCTCCTCTTGCATCCCTTTCTTTCCGCTGCATGACACTTGTTCAGCAGGAGATGTAGTCTGTTCTTTGCTGTGGAGGTGAAAATTGTGGCCACCTCGCAAGGTTTGATTTAGACAATAATAGAGACTTCATTGACATCACAAAATACACTCTTTTTTAATTAAAAAAATTGCTGGCATTAGTGTACAATTTCTTTTTGCATTGTGCAATTGATATAT
>NW_015505636.1:456976-461350 GCF_001515645.1 Sinocyclocheilus grahami
TATATAATTTTTAATAATTGTATTTGCATTTTTATTACATTTTTAGTAATGAAAATAACACTTTATATTTGTACATTTATTTATTATTTTATATTAACTATTAGTAAATATTGTGTTATATAAGTTTAATTATATATAAATATTTAAATATAAATTGTAATAATAATTACATTTTAGTAGCCCTCTCTGAATCGCTCTTCTAGTGAATTAAAAATTAAAGCTACATTTTTGTGCAATATGCAAATTAAAGTTTTTTTTTTTAGCAAAGTGAAACATGAAATACATGTATTATGTTCAATCCACTACTTATTAGATGTCAGTTTTGACCAACCACAGTAGTATGTACTAAGTAGTTTTTAAGTGATTGAGTTTGCTTTTTGAGTGTCCCAGGGTGCATCGTGTGGAATTGGGTGTTTGTTACTATCCTCCTCCCCCATTTCTCTCTCTATGTCTTTCTAAAAGAGGGTGCTGCTGGGGGAACAAAGGGGATTGTGGGAGAATAGAAAGTAGGTCATATCTGGCTAGATCATGTTGTTGCCCCATTTTATGTTTGTATATGTGTGAAAGAGATGGAAAGATGCACATTGAGAAGTTTGGGTCCAATGAGTTGTATATGCATCAGATCATCATTGTGAGCAATAAGGACAATAAGCATTCTCATCTGTGTGAGTTATAAACCTGTAGTTTGTCATGTATATTGAGCTGATCTTCTGAGTCGCCACATAATTACTGTTCTTGGTCAACACATCAAGATTTCTAGACACTAACTGTTGCTTTTTGAATGAGAATAATCATGATGCTCCTCAAAGTCAGGTTCCAGACAGTGGCTTAACCATGTACATGCATATATGCGCTTAAAAGGACATAGAGTACGTTGAACTTTTGAGGGATTTGTCCATGTCAGGCTTTGTCCATCAGGGTCAGCTGATAATACTAAACCATGTGATTACTTAATCAGCCGTTCAACAACTATCCCTCATAGACATTTGCACTCCGGATCTCATTCATAACATCTGCTATGTGTGATGTTTGGTTTAAAGAAGGATTTCACCCAAACATTTTTTCATTGATTACTGAGCCTTATGTGGTTCCAAACCCTTTAAACCTTGTGAAGCCATAAAATAGATTTGTTATTTTTAGTCATTATTTGCTGAAAATTGCCCCCTTCACCTATTGTCCCTTCTGCCTCTTAATTTTGTCTTTGTTAATAATCAAGAAAATACATTTTTTTTTTGTTTCTAACACAAAATAGCATAATAGCATCTTTATTCTTATTATTCTTTATTCCAATATTCTTTGATTTTTAATAGATTTAGTTAACCCTAACAACACTGGAATAAAAATTCAGGCTCGGAAGGCTGAGTAAATGATGAATTTTCAATTTGGGAGAATTATTCATAGAATTACTTTTAGCCCAAAGTCATATTCTCTGCCTGGATCCCTCCTGACGTCTACCCCCCTTCTCTACTAATGAATGGGCAGCTCCTGCGCTCTTAAAGGATTGAGGTCCAAATCTGTTTCCCTCAATAATACTCCACCAGAGCTGCCCACAGAGGATGGATTTAGGACCCCAATTTCTCGCCTTTTTCAATGCTCCAACTTTATCTTCACCCCCTGAAGCAGATTTGCACACACACAGACACACACTTTCCCGCTCTCGCTCTTTTCTCCTCCCCCACACTCTCAATTTTTGGACTTTTGTCTGTTAGAAATATTTCCTTATTCTACTTTTTTTAAAATCCTTTTTATGAAATGTTCAAATAAATTGAAATAATAAGCCATCAGAAGACACACATGAATGCTTGACCAGAGGGATTACTAGCATGTCATCCCTCTAATAAAAGATTATGAATGGCTTTTATAACAGAGCAGGGGCTTTTCTAACGGGCAGCTGCACAAAATTAAATTCAGCCCCTCAGCTGGGTGTTTTCCTTTGTGTGAACAGTTATTGTCTGCAGTTGAGATTATACTTCAGCTTTTTCGTTTTGGTCAATGATTTTTATTTGACATATTTCTAAAAAAAATATCCAATCTCTTATACTCCCCCTTCTTTTATGCTGTCTGTTTCGGTTTTAGTCTGTTTCGGTGTGTTTTGTCTCCGATTTTTTTTTTTTGTGCGTATGTACATACATTATTTTCACCAGTATATCATACTGAATCATTGCCGGTTTTGTTAAGCTCATATGTAATAAGCCCAAAAGAGTTTTTGAAGTATGTGTGTGTTCAGATTCAGTCACTGAATCCAGTCAGTGAATCCTGTAGCTCTTCCCTGCATTGACAGTAAAGGAGGCCCGAGCATTCCTGTCATTCCTGTCCCAGCACACACACACACACACACACACACACATAGACACTGGGTTCAGTTGGATAACCCAATAAAGGCCCACTGATCCTGATGAGCAGAAAACAGCACAGCTCACTCTAATCTAATATTTACTCAAGTATCAAAGATCTCTCGCTCGCTCTCCTGTCTGTTGTTGTTCCTGACTGTCTGTCTCTATTTTTGCCCAAATATGGACTTGAGGCTGAAAGATGGCAGTGGACATCAAATCGATGTGTGTTTGGGGTGGTGTGGGGGGTTTGGTACCCTCACGCTGTCAGAGCATCTCTGTCTCTCACTCAGTCTGTCTCGCACTCATTCTGTCTCTCTGCTGTCGATGAGCACAGCTGTCATGTTGTGGGGGCAGTATGTCCTGAGGGTAAGGTAAGTTTAGCTTCACATTCACACATTTGCTATATTTCTGTTGTTTTTATATGAAGATGATTAGAATTTCCTAACCCTAAACCTATAAGAACATTTTTAGTAATTATTAAATAAATCAAGTTTTACATTGAGGGTCATCAAAACATTCCAAAAGAGAAGTTTGATGAGATTTATGTCACTTTTGGTGACAGTTTTGTAAACAAACTATAGCCAGTATGTACAGACATGCACTCATAGATGAGTTTCACTACTGTTCAAAATCTGTACATTTTTTAATGTTTATAAAGAAGTCTTTTATGCTCACCAAGGATGCATTTATTTGATCAAAAATACAGTAAAACAGTGATATTGTGAAATATTATTACAAGTATTACAGCAGTCATTACTCCAGTCTTCAGTGTCACACGATCTATTAGATATCATTCTAATATGCTGATTTGGCACTCATTAGAAACATTTCTTATTATCAGTGTTGAAAACAGTTGTGCTGCTTAATATTTTTGTGGAATCTGAATTCTTTGATGCATAGTAAAATATTGATGCTTTTCATCACTTTAATGCTTCTTTGCTGAATAAAAGTATTAATTTCTCAAAAAAGAATAATAAAAAACCTACTCAAATGCTTAAATGGTACACTCTAAAAAAAACACTGGGTTAAAAACAACCCAATTTGGGTTGTTATTAACCCAAGGGCTGGGTAAATCTAGGACAGAACCCATCTTGGGTTAAATTTACCCAGCAAATTGGGTTGTTTTTTTAACCCAGCATAATGGGTTGATTTAACCCAGCTAATGGGTTTATTAATTTTTACTATATTACTAGCTTATTTTTAACTTCATACGTTAATGTTTACAGATTAACTTAAATTCTCTAAACTTTTTTTTAAATACTCCGCACAACCACTGGTTTGCATGATAACTTCCTTTATTTTCCTTTATTTAACATTTACAGCATTGTTTATATCGTTTTTAATAGGCTATACATATTGCCTATATTTAAACTCGTTTAACAAACATTAGAAGAAAAATTCAACACTAAACAGAAGTCATTCATGGGTAATCGACCAGTCTCTGTTATTCTGTTTCCATCGTAACGGCGCTGGTTCTCGTGCCCGAGCTGGAGTCGTGTTCGGCGGGGAACTGCTAACGGACCGCCGCCCTGCGTTTCACTCTAGCCGAAACATGCTGTGACTCCATAACCTGCCAATACAATAAAAAGCTCTGAGGACATATTTTAACATCCAAAGTATTATATTCTGTATCTTTATGAATAAAATAGTTTATTTTATGCAAAGCATCAGGCTTTTCCATCATGTGAAAAGACCATCACCTTTAACACTCGTTAAAGGTGATTCACACCGCGCACCTGTATGTTGCTCTCATGCTCTGCATAAAATTGAACGATATACAGCACAGTAACGATTTTATAGATAAAATAAAATGTACACAAACCTGTATTTTACAGAAGAATGTATCAATTTGATGGCGCTAAGAACTGCTCTCTTGTGAAGTGAAGACACAAAATCCCCGCGATAAATATCTCAACCGCTGGGTTACGTCTGACCCTGGATCTGAGTAACACTAAAACTAGCCAAACATTGGGTTATGTATGACCCAGGAGCTGCAAAACAACCCAAATACTGGGTTGTTACATTTGACCCAGGAGCTGGG
>NW_015505636.1:463877-510791 GCF_001515645.1 Sinocyclocheilus grahami
AGCATAATGGGTTGATTTAACCCAGCTAATGGGTTTATTAATTTTTACTATATTACTAGCTTATTTTTAACTTCATACGTTAATGTTTACAGATTAACTTAAATTCTCTAAACTTTTTTTTAAATACTCCGCACAACCACTGGTTTGCATGATAACTTCCTTTATTTTCCTTTATTTAACATTTACAGCATTGTTTATATCGTTTTTAATAGGCTATACATATTGCCTATATTTAAACTCGTTTAACAAACATTAGAAGAAAAATTCAACATTAAACAGAAGTCATTCATGTGTAATCGACCAGTCTCTGTTATTCTGTTTCCATCGTAACGGCGCTGGTTCTCGTGCCCGAGCTGGAGTCGTGTTCGGCGGGGAACTGCTAACGGACCGCCGCCCTGCGTTTCACTCTAGCCGAAACATGCTGTGACTCCATAACCTGCCAATAAACAAACAATAAACAGCTCTGAGGACATGTTTTAACATCCAAACAATATTCTGTATCTTTATGAATAAAATAGTTTATTTTATGCAAAGCATCAGGCTTTTCCATCATGTGAAAAGACCATCACCTTTAACACTCGTTAAAGGTGATTCACACCGCGCACCTGTATGTTGCTCTCATGCTCTGCATAAAATTGAACGATATACAGCACAGTAACGATTTTATAGATAAAATAAAATGTACACAAACCTTTATTTTACTGTAGAATGCATCAATTCGATGGCGCTTAGAACTGCTCTCTCGTGAAGAGAAGACGCAAAATCCCCGCGATAAATAACTGCTGGGTTACGTCTGACCCAGGATCTGAGTAACACAAAAACTACCCAAACATTGGGTTGTTATGTCTGACCCAGGAGCTGCAAAACAACCCAAACACCTTGTTGTTACATTTGACCCAGGAGCTGGGAAACACAAAAACGACCCAAACACTGAAAAAATAACCCAAAAATAGGACCCAAAAGGCTCAACCCAGCATTTGGGTTAAAAAAAGAACCCAGGATTTTTTAGAGGGTATATGTTCTCTGAAATAATAATGTGTTATTTAGCATTTTAAACCAACTTTGTGTTAAATGTCTTATTTAATTGGAATTAGAATTAAGTCAAAAATTTGACTAAATCATTGTGGTTGATTATTACTTGTAGTTTATTTGGCACACAGAGTGGAAAGTCAGGTGCAGCACATCCAATAAATGTGTAGTACTCTATTTTACTACTTTCCAAAATGTCTTTTTTTTTCTTTTAAATTAAAAAAGACTGCTGTCATGTCAGGTCTTGGGTTTTCCATCTGTATCATCCTCTCCTCTCTTATCAATTCTCTTAAACCAATTCAGAGCAGCCGCAGTATATCCAGGGACATTTAGCTGTGGGAAAGGCTGAAGTCAAATAGAAGAGAGAGACAAAACAATAATGTGCCACTGATTGAACTGAGGTAACCCGTTCCTCACAGGGGTTTATGACCTTTTGATGATGTTGGACATTATAACAGCAGTTCATGAGTGCTTTTGTCACAGGGAACGTTCTCCACCTCGGTTTGCTGAGCTGAGGTGCATCGATGACAATTGAGAACTAATCATGTAGAATGATCCAGAGTGATCTGCTTACTCAAAAAAAATTAACCCACCCACAAGTAAAGTGTTTTATGAATAAATACATGCTGTGCAGTCAGCAAACCTACCCATGGATTTTTATTTCCTATGAGAATTCCCTAGCCTGAATATTACTTGTGCTTAAACTAGTCTAAATATATCAATTATCAACATCTCTGTGTGTGGAAAGAGGATAGGAAGTACAAGGCCACATGCCCCTCCTGTCCTCGCCTGTGATTGGCTGATGGCCCTTGTCCTCTCTGTTTCTCCTCATGAGTTCATTAATAAAGTGGATAACACTGTGGAGATGGATGTCTCAGTGCTGTGTGTGTCCTGCTGCGTCTGAAAGGCCATAATATGTTTGATGTCTATCTCCAGCATGGATGATTGACACCTGGTTAATGCCTTCAAAGCTGAAAGTTGTTGTTTGTTGATGCTCATGACAAACCTTTGCAAAGGAATAGTCAGGTGAAGAACATGTCCAGGTCATATTTCACCCCAAATCAAAAGAAAGATGTAAGATTTTTTTATTTTTTTATTACAGAAAATAAAACTTGAAGGAGCATTCAAATTTGCGCAGTTTACAACAATTGAGCTTTTTTTGTAGATCAAAATTGTAGATCAATGTATGTAGTAAAAACAGTAATATTGTGAAATATTATTACTTTTTTTAGATTTTAATGTTTTATGTAAATTATAACACATAATGTTGAAAAAAATTGTTGAAAAGCTGAATGTTCAGCATCATTACTCTCCAGTCTTCAGTGTCACATGAACCTTCAGAAATCATTCTAATATACTGATTTGGTGCTAAAGAAACATTTTCTTAAGAAACATTAACATTATTTTCAAAATTGAAAAGAGTTGCGATACTTTTTCAGTAAATAATGATTTAAAAACATTTTTTTTATGGATTCTTTGAATAGAATGTTCAAAACATTTTCTATTTATTTGAAATAGAAATCTTTTGTAGCATTTTAAATGTGATGTCAATCTAATGCATTTGTGCTGAATAATGTTTTGGGATGTGTCTCTTACAAAAATTAACCATGATTTTACTACAAATAAAACCAAAAAACCTTTGTTACTATAGTTTAACCATGGTAACCACAAATTAATCATGGTTTTGCTATGTTAACCGTGGTATTTGTAGTAAAACTGTGGTTAGTTAGACAAATGATAATCTATATGCCAAAAAACATAGTTACTACACTTTTACTACAATGAAACCATGGTTCATTTTTGTATGGGGTGTGTATGTAGTGTTAACAAAGCTGTGAGTTTTCGCAAACATGCTAAAAACAAAGCGACAACCCTGAAGGTGAAGAACTTGACTGTCTTCAGTACTTCACATTTGTGTGTGTACTTTATGTGGAGTTGTCTGTACACACTCACTTTTTGCCAGCTTTTGTGACTGTGACTCAGTTAAGGCTAAATGACACAGGAAGTCACTACTGAAGAAGCTTTGTTCGTAGAGCTTCCTCTTCCACTGTCTGTTTGCACTTTCAGGATTACTGTATGTGTATATTTGGGTGCCAGTTTGTGTCTGCGGTGTGTTTGTGTAAGAGCTTTTGTGTAAGACCGGTCCATCAGAAGACCTTTGACCTTATGATGTCCTTCCTTTAAAACACAAATAACACTGCTGATGTTATCCGTTGGCCTTCTTGCACCAAATACTACTTGATTACTAAGATTTGTTATGTGAGCTGTAGATTTTGCTTGTGCTAATCTCACTATTACATAAAGAGATGCTTTTGAAATAACCCAATATTAAGCCAGGGTCCACTGTCAGTTCTTAAAGGGACAGTTCACCCAAAAATGAAAATGTTGTCTCACTCTCATGCAGTTTTGAGAGACTTTGTGTGGAACAATGAAAGTCAATGGGTTTAAAACGATTTTAAAATTTCACTGAAAGGACTAAAGACATTTTTCGAAATGTTTTCATGTGTTCCACAAAAGGTGTGTTATCTCTGGTACATAGTGAGAAGCTTGTCAATGAGTGACAGTTTGTGATGTCTAACAGGATGCTCCCCCCCGTAATCCTCAGAAAATCAGCTCGACTGATCCTGTGTTTTTAACACACTGTCTAGTTAAAAGGTTTGAAGACCAGTCAAAGACCTCTCTCACTGTCTTCCCCATCACCCTCTGGCTTCCTCGCCACTGAGTGGTTCCTGCTCTCAGATTTCACTCTAACTTCTCTTTTAGTGCTCTTGGGGAAATAGCCGGTCTTAACGGTTCAGAGTTTTAACCTGAAGTTAAATCCATCCCTCAAAATGCCAGTTGCGACGGCTTCTGAATCAACCAATCTAGAAAGATTTGGAGTGTTATTTTAGTTAGTATAGCGCATGTTCCCCTTGTCTTCTTGCACCAAACACAACCCACCCCCCATGTAAAAGCCTCTTATGGTACCTCCATAAAGAAGAGGGGGTTGGGGGTGGATGGGAAAGAACTGGATTAAGGGGAATGCGACACTCAAACTCTTAGCATTACATGTTTGTGTGCACATACATTTGTGCAGGACTTTAAAAATACATCTGATCTACATCTATGCTACAGTGGGTTTGGTGTCAGTTGAATACCAACCAATAATGTTAATCGTCTCTTAAAAGGGCAGTTTTTCTATCCACCGTCTTATTTACTTCCTTTTACACATCTTCTGTCCTTCTTTGGAAGGTTAATAATATCTCTTTCTCCGTCTATGCACTGTGTGATGGATTGCTGTCTGCTTGTGCCACTGGAAAGAAAGACTTGGGTGGATGTTTGTGCCAGTAAGCACTGGGTGCCCCAAAATGCCCTTTTGTACTGGCACAAAGAGAGTCTAAAGAGCCAAAGCAAACACTCAAAGAGCCGCTTGTGTTCTGGTGTGTCTCTCTTAACAAGATTCAAAAACATTTATCTGCATTAATGCAGCAATATTAAAAATCAAGGTTGTGCTTGATAATAGATAAATGACCAAACATGAAATCCAATAACATTTTGGCTAAATACATTTAATAATTAAATGAATTATAATGAATTATTTTAAATCATGCAAGTGACATATGACAAATATATTGGCTAATAATGATGTTAGTGATATTTTGTGTATGTAGTTGTTGAAAGTATTTGTGAGTGAGCAATAGAGAAGTAAACCTAAAACCTAAAAAAAGGTGAAATTTGAATACTCTGTCAAAGAATCTGGAACTCATAGTCTGAAAAGTTAGATACTTTCTTTATTCTTTCCAAACAATAACTCGGAGGAACTGCCAGTAGTTTTGTTCATTAGGCCTGTGTGTGAGTGCTTTGAATTTCATGGTCTGTCATTGTAAGTATCAAGCACACCGGAGTATTAAAATGAAATCCCTTAAACACATGCACAGAGTGGCGAAAGCCCAATCATTGGCTTTTGGAACCACCGCAGTCTAACCTGAATTAAATGTTTGCTTTAAGCATCACATAGTGGAGTTGTTTTCTGAATCTAAGGCCACTGCAGGGGAAGCGCTGTCATCACTGGACTATAGACAGAGAATGAGACTCCAGTGGCCTCCAAAGGGCTGAATGACTGACAAAAGCCACATTATCAGACATCTGAGGGGGGCAAAGAGTCTCCATGCCTCTTTACCATTCGGTTTCAGCTGAAATACTCTCATCCAGACAGTCAGCCAAAGGGCGAGAAAAAGAGAACCTCACAGAAGAATTTGAGATGACAAATGTAAAGTACTGGTTTGATAGCTGTTTGAGGCTAACTGTGTGGGTGGGCAAAAGAGAACAAGAGGATGTTTGAGAACACCACATGAGGTTCTGAAAGAGACACATACACAGGAACTACAAATTGTATTATTTGTGGTTGGGACCTATTAGAAAAATTTTGGATATAGCAGTAATTTAATTTTGTGATATTTGATAGATGATGTTGCAGTTTGATCTGAATCTCTTGTATTATGATTTTGTCTGATTTTTTAAAATGAATTGTTTTAAGACATTATTACTTTAATTCAGCAAGGATGCATTCAGTTTATCAAAAGTGACAGTAAAACCTTTTACATTGTTACAGAAGAAATTTGAGACAAAATGTGACACTGAATACGGGAAATACTGAAAATTCACATATATCAGGAATACATTACATTGTAAAATATATTCACATAAAAAATTTTTAACATTTAACTTTTTATTGTATTTTGATCGAATAAATGCAGCCTTGATGAGAATAAGAAAAAGAGCAAAAATTGATTAAAAGGAAAAAAATCTTATTGTACACTATTTTTTCTAATTCTCTAATTTTTTTTAAAATTTGACAAAAATGTTTGTTATCCAACAGATATCTGTAGATTTTTAAGTAGACACAAAGGTAACTAATACTTCTGTTCAGGCCAAAATGGTTATCAGTTAATTAAATGACCAAATATCTTCTACTTTTTCAGCCAGTATTGGTTGATAACTAGTTAGAACGTACTTGGTCTCAAAAAAAACAAATTTCATATTTTGCTGCTTATTTTGCCATCCTCCAAGACAGGAAGAAACTGTCTTACTGACTGTAAAATGACCAACAACAATTTCCTATTTACATAATCAGGATTTTCTTGTAAAGATAGTTCTCGTAAAGATAGTCTGCAGTCCATGCTCTGAGAAGCTCAGACCTGAAAGTTCATGGCTATAAATTGTCTAAGCAGGCATCCTGTAATCTTAATTTTATTCTGTTCCTCTAGTGATTCAAAACCTTGAGTCAGAACCAGATGTTTCAAGATAAATAAGAACATGTCTTGATTTGTTGTGGTGGTTTGGCATATTAACAGGTCATTCTCCTCGAGAGCAAAAAGGGAAATCAGATTTTAAATCCATAATCCAGACATTGTTGTTGTGGTCTCCCTTGTTTATGTAACTCATGGTTCTGGGGAAATTATTTTGTTTCTTATATAGTAGTTGGCTGTAGAATGTAGAAAGAGTAAGAATGATGACAAACAGGCTTGACTTGACCTTTAGGATTTGAACTTGTGAATTTGAAGTGAAACTATCTGGACATCACACTCGAGCAGACTAATGTACCATTACAAGCGTTCATGGAAGTGCTTAGTGAGATTAGTGTCGTCATTAAACTCTCTGGCTGGCTTCTGAAACATAAGACAGAGACCAGTATGTCATCAGTCTGTAGGGGAATATAAGCTACATGACAGCTAATGCCGAAGTTTTTAGTGGGTGCCTCTCTCTTACGTTCTTTCCTCTTGTTTTTCTCTATTAACCGAATTTTCAGGTCTAGAGTAAAGATGTTGGGTGCTCTGCAAGAGAGCTCCATTATCTGTATGTTAACCGAACCGACCGGACACACTGCCACTTCCAGCTGTCTCTGTTTGTGTTCTCACCTCTCTCTCGTTTCTTTTTCTGGACAAAAATCACCCACACTCTTAAAAATAAAGGTGCTTCAAAAGGTTCTTCAAGCGATGCCATAGAAGAACCATTTTTGGTTCCACAAAGAACCATTCCGTCAAAGGTTCTTTAAAGAACCATCTCTTTCTTACCTTTTTATAATCTGAAGAACCTTCTTTCGCCCCAAAGAACCTTTTGTGAAACAGAAAGGTTCTTCAGATGTTAAAGGTTCTTTATGGAACCATTTAGACAAAAAGGTTATTTTATGGCATCGTGAAGCACCTTTATTTTTAAGAGTGCACTTAGACAGGAAGAGACATCCAACATGCAAAGCAGCCAGCCACAGTTAGAAAAGTTAAAAAAGAACAGACTATATTATAGACATAATAGAAAAAAAAGCTGATTTTACAGTGTTGTGTTGTATCTGCTAAATGTTAAATGTAAATCCTGAGACAAAAGCCGTCTAATATATGTTGTTTAGGCCTTTTTAATCCATTTTTTTTTTCTTGAGCAGCCGTCTCTCACCCGTACCCCAGACAACACTTCTGTCTGACTTAATTTCCTGTCTTTGTCTGCCTTTTTGTTCCTCACAGTGGTATTATTTCCTCTGTTTCTGTGCTAGTGACTGTTTCTGCATTTTGCAGCTCGTCTTTGCTTGTGATGTTGCTTTCACTCTTTCTCTCTCTTAAAAATAACATAAAAACACATTAAAATTAAAATGAAAACTGAAAATATAAAAAGCTATTAAAAATATGAACAAATACTATAATAGTATATAAATAATAGTAAAATGATATTGCTCTCAGTAGTACTTAATTCTTGGATAACAGGAACCAAACAATCTAACACATTTTCAACACATGTAACTAATACTTAACCACCGTCAGTCCTCTAACCAAGTCATCTTACTGATGTCTACAGAAACAAACCATCATTTTACATTTCTGATGAATAAATTCCTTTTTCCTGCTCACTAAATAGAGCTTTAAAATGATCACGTGACTTGACCTGATTGGCGTGGAGAATGTCAGTGACGTCTCTGAAGTGCTCTTACGAATGTAGCACTGAAAGCTTGAATTGGCATTTTAAAATTGTGGGAATTCAACCTAAAAAAACTCCCTGAGGCTAAAGTGTACATGTAAGTTGTGTCTGATTGGAGGTTTCTGTGACAGGTTTAATGCTGGATTAGCTCTGCACAGCAGAACATCTATATGTTTGCACACTGATGCACAGGGGTGGGTGAGCATGTGGGTCACCTTGATGGAAGGAGAAAGTGCATAAGAGATGGAAGCAGAGAGGAAGAGAGCTCTTAAAATGTTGAGCGTTGAGCTGGTGGACCTAATGGTCTCTTATCATTATGACAGACTTGGTAATACACACCTCTGCAGAAGAGATTGCACATGCACACATTCTTCAGTACAGTATTTTTGTGGAGATTACCGGTCACACTTTAACCGTGCCTCTTTCTTATCTTGTTTAAAATGAGAGTGGTTTGATAAAAGCATGAGCATTCAGAGTGTCTAAGTTTGAATTAACTTGATTCACCCTCTCATTCATTTCTGTAATCTCCATAGTGACCCTTTCTGCATGAGAGCATGCTAGAGAGTTTTAAGTACTTGTTAAAGGGATATTTTTATGGATTCCCGTTTCCGCCACTGAATAAAAAATAAAAAAGGTAATTGCACCTTTTTATCTCACGATTCTGACATTGTTTCTAGCAATTGACTTTTTTCTCAGAATTGTGAGATATAAACTCGCAATTGCAGTAATAAAGTCATATTTGCAAGATATAAACTCGAAATTGCGAGAAATGAAGTCCGAATTCGTTTTTCTCAGAATTGCGAGTTTATATCGCAATTCTGAGGGGTAAAAAAAAGTCTGAATTGTGAGATGTGAACTTGCAGTTGCGAGGAAAAAAGTCAGAATTGCGAGATAAAAAGTCGCAATTACTTTTTAAAATTTTTATTCACTTGCAGAAATGGGCTTCCATAATATTTCACCCAAAAATAAAAATTCTGTATTCATTTACTCACCCTCATGTCGTTCAAAACCTGTTGGACTTTCTTTCTTTTGTGGAAATCGGAAGGTGATATTTTGAAAAATGCTCCAACGGTTTCATTTTATTTGTCCATAAAATGAAAAAATCTGATTTTCTGGTAAAAAATTATATGTCAATGTTACAATAATAACAATGATTAATATATTAAACAAAATGTGAAATATTACTATTGTAATGTTTCCCTGTAAAATAAAAATGCATATTTAAGAAGAAAAATAATAATAGAAAATTACAAGATAAATATTTATGGTTGTCCTAATGTTTTTATTTTGTGAGACCTTAGAGTTTCTTATCTGTAAACAACCGGTTTATAAGCACTTTTCATTACAAATTTGTTAAGATGGTTGGCGTATGTTGTGTTTTCAGATGCACATAATAAGCGACCCTAGCTCAGAAAATATGCAGATGAGTTCATGTGGAGCAGCATTTGCTGTGAACCGAGCCAATATCTTTTTGATATGAGTAATAATTTGACATATGTCATTGATGTTACAAAGATTAACATTGATTCAACAGAATTGCCTTAAGGGTCTTTGGTTGTACTTCAGACAGTTGTAAACACCACAGTCTCTCTCAGCCACACTGCTGTATGCATTATTCAGTGTGTGGGGTTATGAGTGGGTGTGATGTATTGGGCACAAGGCGAGACGTGACCGTGTGCAAATTATCAGTAGAAGACTTACGGCACAGAGCTTTAACAGGCACACGGGGGGCTCGCAACATTGTTCCTTTGTTCAAAGCCCTGCATTGGGCAACTGCCCGGCCAATGAAATGTCAAAACTGCTGACTCAAAGCTGGTACATCCTGCACACACTATACCTCAAGCTTTGACTGTTTTTTAAATGTTTTCCAAACATTTCCCACATCTGCCATCGGTTGAAGAAACAGACAGCCCTGCCTCAAACTCACGCTATTGGTTGAGCCACTGTTACTATGTCAGATTAGTTGAGATATTTAAATAAAGCAATGTTTTGAAGGCAGTTTTTACTTTTCAAAGGAAATCAACCTACAAATGGTGTACTTGTAGAGGTTGCAAAATAAAAATTATTTAATCATAAATAATTATGTATTTACCTTTAATTACAGGGCCTTAGTCAGTGAAGCCACTAATTGTCATCTGACCAAATTTTAGCAGAGATACATTTTATAAGGAATACACAATTGGTGACAACCAATGGGAGTTTAGTCAGTGAAGTTCATGCGTTGAAGTCCACCTGATACAGTTGGTTGCAGCAGTCAAGTTGAAACATCCTATAGCATCCATCCAACAGGTCAGTAACTTGGTGACCTCCAGCGATTTAATCACTGTCAGTGTGAACAGAGGTTCAAATTTAGACCCTGACAGACTCATGAACAGGAACCATGGTAATTGAAATCCCACTGTTCTTCTGTGGAGCGTGTGAACTGCATCTCCATTGATCTCTAGTGCCATGATCTCTGACCTCTGCTGGCAGACCTTCAGCGTACAGGGCCACCGTGTCCTGCTTTCTCTTAGCGGTTGCTTTACTCTCTCCCTCTCTCTTTCCACTCCACGGTGGTTAAGGCCAGTGTCCTAATGGGTGAGCCTATTTAAAGAGAACTCCACTGCTTCTATATTTAAATCACTAAGATGCTCTCTTTAAGCACCTTGTCCCTGCCTCTTTGTGGCTTTGGGTTGGAAAGCCATGATTGTCTTGTTTCTGATTCCTTATTTCTTTCTTCCGCCCTCTCCATATCGCTCCATTTCCCTCTTGCTGCAAGAAGGACTTAACTTTCTCAGCAGGGGCCTGTTTTGGCCCCAGAATCTCAGAAGACATTAAGGTTTCCTTACCTTCGGTCTTCACACTACCTGGTGAGTGCCTGAGCACCGAATGCGGAAAATGAGAACACTGATATATACAGGAAGAAGTTTAACATAGGTGGGGTTCTCGCTTAGAGGTGTGACTTCAAGTTATCATTGGTCCATACAATTGCAATTTGTGACATGATTTGGAAAAAAAGGTTAATTAAATAATAATAATAAAAATTAAAATAACTGTTGAATTTAATAATAACAATAATACAATGATTAATAATATATTTACTACTTTTGAAAAGTTTATGGTCCGTAATTTTTTTACATTTTTTTTTAGAAATGATTACTTTTGCTCATTAAGCATGCAATAAAGTAAAAGCAAAGAGATTTTATAATTTTACAAAATATTTCTACTTTTGAGTGCTGTTCTTTTAAACATTCTATTAATCAAAGAATCCTAAAAAATGTATCCCAGTTTCCACAAAAATATAAAGCAGCAGAGCTGTTTTCAAAGTTAATAATAATAAATTCTTGAGCTCCCAATCAGCATAATAGAACACTGATGTGACACTGAAGACTGGAGTAATTGTTTTTAAAAATTCATTTTGACATCACAACAAAACAAAATTTTAAAATATATCAAAACATAAGACAGTTATTTTAAATCATATTAATATTTCACAATATTACTGTTTTCATGTATTTTTGATCAAATAAATGCAGCCTCTGTGTTTGTATGTATGGTATGATTATTATAGTTAATTTTTTATTTTGCTGAAGTGTTCTGTAATAAACAAGGAAATAGCTCATGCTGTCCGTCTCTTTCACGACTGGAAGACCCTGTACTTTTGTGGTGAAATCCCACTCAAAACGTGACCTTCAAGAAATGAACAGTGTGTAGGAGATTTGTTTTTTGAATGGAGAGCAGCACAAGGCAAGTACAGGTTGTGTCATTGTGGACATTAATGTCATTTTGCTGATTAACCCATGTCATTCGCACAAATGTCCTCACACTTAAGCTTTGTTCCGTCAGTACGGTAGCTTTGTGGTCATTGTGAGAAAGATGCATTGTTCTGCATCTATTTCTGCAGCGAAAGGTCTTGTCGAGGGCAGGCATGGGTGTTCACTGCCACTAGCATATGGCCTCAGATTGCCCTGTTGAGTAATGGGTAATGTCTTTCTCTTATAATTTTGCATAATTGGAATTCCCTTCCCACAATCCCTCAGTTCTGCCATAAAGAAACGTTTTTGGTTCTTTCCAATGCAGATCCTAATATTTTCAGACCATTTCAGAAGTCTTTCTAAAATCGTAGCTCTTTGCTCAACCGTGCCTCTGTGACACTTTTGAAAATACTTTCTGGCTGTCTGTGTCTCTCCCAAATCTCCTCTCTCTGTCTATTCATCTTTCTGTTCCTCTTTGTTGAGTTATTGTGAGTTGTTCTGACGGCAGTCCTCCCTGAATAGCTATTGTGCTCTCTGTACCAAGAGCCGTCATCTCCTTTAGTCTGTATGGCAGACGTTCGATGAGCGTCTAAGACGCTTCGTTAACCCTGCTGTGCTTGTGTGTACAGGGGTGACGAACCAACACGGAGAAAAACACTTGAGTAAATCAGCCACAGTGCTCTAGCACAGCAAGTGCTGCACCACAATGCCTTGGCAACTTTGTTAACAAGCCGTGTGCTAAATGTGAGTCTAGGACAAACAGCTGGGATTTATTTTATTGGATTTTGCATCATTGCATCTAATGTGTGTGTTGTCAGGTCGTTTGGCCGACGCTGATGTTTGACCTGCCAATAATTTGATTCACCTTGACAAGATGATCTGTTTCAGATAAATCTACTCTGTCTGAATTATCAGTCTGTGATTAAATGTGTGTAAGACAGAAAGAGGAAAAGGAAAATATAGAAGGCATTTCCTTTATACTGACAGATAAGATCAAAATACATTATGTAGTATTGCTTAATACTTCCTGTTATGCATGATGAGCTGATATATTGACCTTTGTAGAATATTTCTAGCTATGCAAAATTGTATTTATGAAGCACCTTTTGTGTTATTCACTGAATATATAGCTCAAGTAAGAAAGAACTGGTGACATACTGTTGAATTATTGAAAATATAATGCATACCCAAGATGGTAAAGTGATACTGTAGTGCAAACTACTTCAAAATAAAAACTTACGCTAACCATTTATTTGTAAGTTTATATTTGTAGAAGGATATTTAAATATAAGTATATTGGCTTGTTTTTCCACAGGCAACAGTTATTAATACGCCATTTTGCTGCTATGTTTTAGGTACAAGTTAGTGTAAAGTCCTGTTGACAGCCAGACAAATTTTCCGTACAAAATTGTGGTGCAATTTAAACATTATATTTTGAATGAGGATCTGTTAACATCTTTTTAGGTTGCTATGAACATAAGTATGCTGGTGTGCTGTTAATGTGACAGAACTTTTTATGTGGAGGTGTTCTAATCTCTTTTCCATTGCATTGCAAAGAAAACAGGCCAGATGATAAGATTCACTTTTTTTTTTCGTCACATTCCCAGAACCGCTTATGTTACACAAGACTTGCTCACAAATAGACTACATGTTTTTACGCAACAGTAAATAGCAGAGGATAAATCCAGAACACTTGTGTACACTAACACTTGTATTTGGTGGTGTTTGATGAACACCATAGTAGGGCTGTCACTAACGATAACTTTTATTTCGATTAATCTATCGACTAATTTATCGATTAATCTAAACGATTAATTTACCACAAAAAAAATCAATAATTTTATTTACGAATATTTTATCAAACTATATTTTATTAAACCAAATGAAATCCAAAAGTAAAAAGTAAAGTGCAACATAGAGTGCAAGAAGCAAGTGTCCATCTCATAGTCCAAATCACTGAAATCAAAGTTCAGTATTATAGTGTAAGAATGACAACATATCCACGTGTTCTAGTCTACTAATAATAAAATTATAATTGATTAATAAAATTTAATTTAACCATTAAAACGGAGTACAAAAAAATGAAAATGGAAAAAACTGAGTTTGGAAATAAAACGGATTTCATAGTGCCCTATAATTATAATAAATTTTTTTGTGGTAATAAAAATAGATGTAAGTGAACAATAGCCTTTAAAATTACTTAAAATACACACAATAGCAATGAGGCAATAATAATGAGTTCAAATAAAGTATCAAAAGCAAGAAATCATATGGTTTTATTGAACAAATTTGCTGTATTATAATGTATTATAAACAATAGAGCTAATGTACATTACGCATTACAACAAAGCGCCAACGGCCTGACGATTGTTTTTGCACATTGCTGTGCGATCTAATACTTGCTTAATATTGACCAAGCACCATTTCATTCAAATGTCCACTTAATCTTTATTATTTGGTCATTTCTTTAGGACAGAAATGCTATAGCCACTGTAATTAAAAGAATATGTGGACATCAAAACATGTAAACTCCGAGTGAGGGTTTGAGCTTTTATTTTGAAACCGCGATGTATTCTCCTGTTTGCATAGATTTATAAATGATTTACCTTACAAATCTGATGAAATGGTGCATGTTGCATTCCCAGATGAACGTTATAATAAACCCAAACTCACAACAACATGCAGAGATGAAGTTTGAGAAAAATTTGAGAAAAATTTGAATGGATGTTTAAATCATGTTCGAGTTAATTTCTTCTTCAGGACAAGCGGTGTTAGAAATAGAAAGTTGTGCAGAATTGTTTTGTGTACTGTACTAACCACTGTATTTCTGCTTTTCTACAAGCACCACCTACTGTCAGAGAGTGAATTTGCATGTTCATTCAGCCCATTTTTACACATTTTGTCATAAATATTTTAATGTTTGATAATCATATTGCTGAGGTATGTAGGTGCAAATGTGAAGACGTTTAAAAATGGAGGCTCTTGTGATCAGTTCTGGCAGCCAGTAAACTGAAGGTTTTAAGTGATTGCTCAGTCCAGTATGAGTTGGCACTCGTGAAGCTGCATTCTGAACTTTTTAGATAAAGCTCTTTGGTAAGTCTTCCAGTCTAGGTGTTACAAATAAATGGGTTTCAGTGGGTTTTTCAAAGTCAGTAAAGAAGGGAGAGAAAAGAACACTGAGCAGAGAATCTCAGATTACCAGCAAGCCTGATTTAAAAAATAAAAAACTAGCTATATGACTATTATTTTAGTTACTTTAGTACCTTTTAAAATGTGTTTTAGATCAATTAGATTGGATGTTGTGTTGTGATCTAGATATTTTATTTGGTCAAATAAACACTGACCTCAGATCAAGTCTATTAGTGATTTGGTGAATCGGAGATCCAGTGTTCTAGTTGTTGTATGTGGAGGGATGTTATAAATGTGTTTGTCCAGATTTTCTTTCATAATTAGTTGTTGTAGAGCAAAAATTATTAAAATGCTCTTAGTTTTCGTAATTAAAATCAAATTGTTAGCATAATAGAAAGTTAATTGCTACTGTATGTTCGAGTAGAATAAAATCTTGCTCTTATGAATATATATCTGTCTCAAATCTGTGTGTGCGTGAGGCAAATCTGTTATTTTCATTTATAGAGATCATAGTAAGTCCCATAGGTTGTGTCAGGGCATCATCTGTCCATAAGCTTTGGTATTAAGATCACTATAGTCTGTCTTGAAGATCATGATATATGTTATATACATCTAAATATTTTTTGGCCTTAAGGGAATAATAAATCATTAAAAATGTGTGACGTGACACCATCCTAACTGGCATGACTCCATTGCTGCTTACTCATCCTGCTAACACCACTGCCATACTTTCACAGTCCAGCCTTGTAACCCATGTAATTAGCAAGAGGCAATACCACAACAGGAATTAACGAGGGATTTTCTCATTAGTCAGGAGGCTTAGCTTCCCAAGGGGTGTCTGGAGGGGCAGGAGTGTGTTCAATTATTCATGAATTCAGTGGTGGGCCGTCAGGGCCAGCAAAGCCTTCTCTGCTGGCCTAAACACTATCAGAATCACTGATTTAGTTTTAATATATTTTTCCATGAATGTGTATTAAATTATTTCCAATAGTCTATTCTCTTCATTTCATAGCTTTTCTCTTGGTTGCACTGCTTTCAGCAGTGTATGTTTATATTAGAGCTTTTATCCAATCATATTTCAGCAATCGTGTTGCCAGGGTCTAAGAAATCTGCCTTAAGGCCTTCAGAATCAACAGTGCAGGCGTCTGTTAGCTTAAATCAATGGCAATGAAACCGTTGCTTTAACCAATCAGATTTCGAGTTGGCAACACCAGGGCCATCTAGCTGGCTAATGATAACGTCAGCATTTCCTCCTCCTTTGATTGGATGGTCAGCGTACTAGCTACCAAACAGCATCACTGTAAATCATTTTATTAAAACTTAGTAAAACTTTTATTACTGTTCCTCAGGTTTAGATTTTCAGTGCATTTTGAAAAAATATTTGCCTACTATATTTAGTAAATCTAAAAACAGTAGTCCTAATGACTGCGAAAAACAACCACACACCTCCTCGGCACCGGCTCTGTGAAAGACTTGTGAAGATGAAAAACCACTAGAGTATGGTAGCTTAATTTTCATTTTTGACTCTATCGCTTGATGCGTTGTATTCTGATGTTATTTGCCAGGTTATTTGCGATATAAAGCCAGGTTTAAGTTTCCGTAAGAATATCTCAGTTTCCCGAGTGGAGCTGTATTAACCGGTCTTTTCCTCCGGCCGCAGCGCCGCTGGCAGAGGCAGACCAGCAGGGAGATGAGAGTCACAGAGGTACGTTAAAACACATCTATACACTTTTCTTCATCGTCTTATATGAATTATTTTAATGTTACTTGCTCACTTTCCTAGTAAAGCTGTGCTAACCAGTATTTTCCTCCCGCAGTGCGCTGGCAGACCGGCGGGGAGACTCGTGAAGATGAAAAGCAGTAAGAGAACATTAAATTGTTAGGTCAACTTTAAAACGCATGTAATCACCTTATTTGTTTCATACCAATGTTATCTGTAAGGTATAAATACGTTTGGGTGAATAAATGTCTGTAAGAACATTGGATGGACTGTATTTGTGTCATTTTGTTAGGTTAATGCTTCAGCTACAGATGATGTGTTGCGCAATTGTTAATTGGGTTTCTTTCTTTAGTAATGGCATTCATTCTCGCTACATAAGATACCTGTCTGTTATGTAGTGCCCTGTTATACTGCATTACTGTGTAATATTTATGGTTTCTATAGCTGTGGCATCATTATGATGGTATGAAGAGATGGATTAATTCGTGTAGGACGCCACTGAAGGCCTAGGTGTAAAATGCATGGCCCGCCACTGCATGAATTATACTGTATATTATGCTGTGTGGTGCTAATACAGCTTAACCTCAGTTATTGATTAGCAAGTACTGTTATATGAAAAGCATAATGTTGTCTGACTGCATTGACCAGTGTGCTTCCAAACCACAATAGGGGCTTTCGCACCGGAGGAACCTTTTCATAGTTCCTAGAGCTAATGGCGGAAGTTCCTAATCTTTGGTGTGTTCGAACTGCAGGTAACGAAGCATTTATAAACCTGTTGTCCAAAAAAGAGAACATTTAATAACATGTTTTTACTCCAAACTTACTTTATAACGTCAGTAGAAACTGTAATAAATGCTATGTTAATTCGCATTACATTAGAAATATACCACCTTATGAAAACACTAGCGATGGCTTGAACACCACCGATAAACAATATATTGACACAGTGAAGTTCTTAATCTTTGGTGTGTTCGAACTGCAGGTAACGAAGCATTTATAAACCTGTTGTCCAAAAAAGAGAACATTTAATAACATGTTTTTACTCCAAACTTACTTTATAACATCAGTAGAAACTGTAATAAATGCTATGTTAATTAGCATTACATTAGAAATATACCACCTTCTTATGAAAACACTAGCGATGGCTTGAACACCACCGATAAACAATATATTGACACAGTTATGTTTAATTGTCTTCCATGTTTAATTAGTCAAAGCGTTTATATCTTCTTTAATTCAGCTCAGTGATAGGGATCCATATTAGGGAGTTCCTGCATTTTAAGTTATATTACATCTGTGAGGCACACCCAGTTTGCTAAAATTTTATGTAATTTTTATGTAAAGCTATTTTTGCTAGACATTGACATGTCTACGTCACTGTGTGGGAAGATTTGCATAACGCCGCCCAAATGTTCACGCAAAGAAAGAAGGCGTAACTTTTATTCTCGCTGTAGTATTTTTGCTGCCGCCATGTCGTGGAGACACTGTGTGTTTCGTTGTGAATGCGAAACTACTTTGTTTGGCCTTCCAAAAGAGGACGATATCTGCTTTGTCATGCCTAGAGCTGATCTGTGCTAATCGCTGAGGAAATACATCAACTTTGCGGCGCTGTGGATCGGCGGATCGGCTTTCACCGTGGACGAAGCAGAGTCCAGCCCGAGGTCGTCACATGTGGTTGCCACAAGCCCTCCAGACGCTCCTTTGTCGAATCTGGCGGCCGCACCATTCTCTAGCCCGCCGGCCATTCCTCACTCAAGCCTGCCGTGTGTGAAGCTGTGTGTTTCGTTGTGAAAGCGAAACTACTTTGTTTGGCCTTCCAAAAGAGGACAGACTACCATCAAAGCACATCGCCCCCAGGTTTTCTGCACTTCTACACACTCACAGAAATGCTCATATATTCACTGCCAAATTCACTGATTATAACAGATGCAAATCTACACATTTTAATAATTAGCTAGTTGGTGGGTTGTCTGAACAACTAGTTAGTCTTAAAGAGAGAGTTCACCCAAAAAGGAAAATTCTGTCACTATTTACTCTGTATGACTTTCTTTCCTCTGTGAAACACAAAAGAAGATATTTTAAAGAATGTTTCAGATGGATTTGTCCATACATTGAAAGTCAGCAGAGTCCAAAATAATATTTTATCCTGCTAATTTTTATTTTATGGACAGAAAATTCAAACAAAAACATTCTTCGAATTATCTTGTTATAAGATGGATGAATGGATATGTTTCTCATCTACTACAGTTCAACAAGTAATGAAAAAATGTAGATGCACTTCCCTAAATGACCATCCAGGCCTATCACCAATCATTATTCTTTTCCCACAGGCTTTCCTCTTGAATTTCAGTCTGTTTTTCTTGTTGCATTTTTAACCCATTTAGCATCTGTTCCATTGAGGAAAGTGTGCAGCTGTTCATCTTGCTGCTCTGACTGAGATTTCATATTCTCATCGAATCCTATAGAAACCGCCAGCATTAGCGCTGAGCGCAGGGAGGTCTGTGTGTGTGTGTGTGTGGTATCACGCAGCATTAGGCTGTGTGCCGAAGACCTAAAGGTTAATTGGTTGTCTCTCTGTCATAGTTTAAGCGTTGCTGAACTCGCTGAGGTGTAAAATAGAGCTAAAATTCCCCATAAAGTTTGCTGTCTAATAAATCGGCCTTCCTGGAGCCACACTTATTGATTTGAGTGTGTATGGTTGTGTCCTTTGTGACACACTTGCAGTAGATACTGTGGTCTCATACTGTAGATATAGACCTCATGTTCGGTTGAGCACACATCTATGTGGCTCCAGGGGCTCTGGGGGAGGTGACTGTGTGGCTGTGCCCGCATGGCTCTAGATATGTCACAGATGTGCTAATGTGTGGCTGAACGGATGCATCCTGACTAAAGGCAGTCAGATGGAAATGTAGGTTACGCTGGTCATCCATACTCAGTCCAGGAGGAAGAGTGTGATATTTGCCTTTCTTTATGAAAGGGGTAGTTTGTGATGGACAAAAGAAGAGAAGTAAAAGAGTCTGCTCTCTAAAAACAAAGGGAGTGATATGATGGATTGAAGGTTATTATTATTGCTAATAGTTACATTATTTTTGATGTGAAGAAGATGAAACTTTAATTTAACCGATCTGAACTAACCTTATCTCATGAGATATAGCAATGATGATTTTGAATGTTATGGCAATTTGTAACTAATTTACAGTTTGACAAATTGGTAGTGAATTTGTATGATATATATATAAACATGATTTTTTGGAAAAAGTATGTATGAAGATCAGCCCTTAAGCCCAACACTAAACCTAACTATAGGCCGATCTCACGAAATCGTATGAATAAGATTGTACAAATGCCACCCAGTTTGCTAAAATTTTATGTAATTTTTATGTAAAGCTATTTTTGCTAGACATTGACATGTCTACGTCACTGTGTGGGAAGATTTGCATAACGCCGCCCAAATGTTCACGCAAAGAAAGAAGGCGTAACTTTTATTCTCGCTGTAGTATTTTTGCTGTCGCCATGTCGTGGAGACACTGTGTGTTTCGTTGTGAATGCGAAACTACTTTGTTTGGCCTTCCAAAACAGGACACGACTAGAAATCAGTGGTTAAGTTGTATTTACAACACTGTTCCAGAGCGGCGCTGTGGATCGGCGGATCGGCTTTCACCGTGGACGAAGCAGAGTCCAGCCCGAGGTCGTCACATGTGGTTGCCACAAGCCCTCCAGACGCTCCTTTGTCGAATCTGGCGGCCGCACCATTCTCTAGCCCGCCGGCCATTCCTCACTCAAGCCTGCCGTGTGTGAAGCTGTGTGTTTCGTTGTGAAAGCGAAACTACTTTGTTTGGCCTTCCAAAAGAGGACACGACTAGAAATCAGTGGTTAAGTTGTATTTACAACACTTTTCGAGAACAGTTCAACCCAAATATTCAGATGTGTGCAGCGCATTTTATGGAGGACTGTTTCCTGATCCTGGTAGAGTAGACTACAATGCCAGCTGTTCTGACGCTCAGACTGTAAGTACGTTTTCATATTTAAAGAATTTGCCACTGATGATTCAAACGCGAGTTTTGAACAGTGTAGAGTAGGACTTGTTGTTTATCATTTCTCCGATCACAAATGCAGACATGGTTTTATGTTTACGCGGCGCGATGCAACGCAACGTGTAAAAAGACAGTACAAGTCATTATAATCCGTAATTATGTCCCCACTGGATGCAACAAATGCCTCGTTTATAATGGGTTTTACTGTTTTTGTCTTGTCGCGCCGGGACACACGCCATCCCAGTATGGTAAGGGGCGTAACATTTCCGTCACACGCTTGAGGTATTCGGCCAATCACAACGTACTGGATAGCTGGCAAATCAGAGCACACCTCGCTTTTCAGACCGATGAGCTTTGTAAAAATCGACGCGTTTCAGAAAGGCGGGGCATAGAGAGAAACAATAATGTACAGTATGTGGAAAATAATGTGTTTTTTTAAGCTTAAACCGCAAAAACACATTTTATTACACCAAACACACAAAATAATGTTCTTTTTAGCAACATCATATGACCCCTTTAATGCCTATTTAAATTATTGATTTTGTAATTAGAAGGATAATGTACAGTCAGCATTAATCAAAGTACTTTACAAGACCAAGACCCTCTAGAAATGCTTATGGAGGACCTCGCTTTTGTCCTGTTTGGTTCAAACACACTAGACACACACACACACACACACACTCACTCACTCACAGGTCATAAGTAATGAGGTGCTTAGGAGGGAAAAGAATGCAGGTTACCATGTTTGCACATAAGCCTTCTCTGGTGCAGGGTTTATTGGTCTAATGTAGACCTCTAGTGGCCATTACAAGAAGAGAATAGCAGAGAATCGGAAACAGTGGTCTAGATTTTTTTTAAAATGTTTGTACTCTGTTCCTTTATAAATGTTTATAGACACACACACACACACACACACACACACACACACACAGACAGAGAGAGAGAGATGGGTCCTTGAAAAAATGTTTGTACTGTTCCTTTATAAATGTTTATAGACACACACACACACACACACACACAGACAGAGAGAGAGAGATGGGTCCTTGTTTTTATCTCATATTTTGCCATAGGGGCTGTAGTTCATGGACAGTCACAGCTGCTACTGTATATGTGCATGCTGTGCATTTCCTCCTGGGTGTGCTCTACACATTTCCATGTGGAGGCATGTGGCTGAGTATGAATTTGAATACATTCCTCTGTGCTTCTCTGTGTGTGTATGGATCATTGTACATACACTGATTGAAATGAACTTATAATCACTGCGATATTGAGACATTGAGAATTTTTGGGTCACCTTTCTTATGAAATAATCCAGTGTAGGCTGGTCTCTCTCAGTGTGCTGTTCAAAAGTAGATACAGTATACATGTGGTTGAAACAGAGCAAGAGACAGATATGCAAACAAGGGTTGTGGTTTGTATGCAGATATTGAGTTGGAGAGTTTCAGTATCTCCATTAGACAGAAAAGAACAAGACCTACAACACAAGAGACAAGCAGGACTCAGAAGGTGAAATTTACCACTGCATTTTTAATGTTTGATTTCAAATGCTTTATATTATATTTTATACTTTAAATTGTATTATATTACTTTAAATTATATTAAGATATAACTTTTTGTTTTTAATTTTAATTTTGTGATTCCGTTTATTTTGTTCACTCTGAGTTTGTTTAAAAATAAAAATAAATGTATAACAACCTTGCAAATGTAATCCAGCATTTTGCTGCAGCTGACCTCTTTAAAATTTAGCAATACCAAATAAAAATATTGTGTATATATTACTTATCTCGTATAAGATGCATTTGGTTGAGTAGCGCTGCAGTAAAGCGCGTGTAGTACGGGGATTATCTCTTCAGCGCGTAGCGCAAGCAGGACAAACAACAATGCAGAATATTAATAACTATGACTTGGACTGTCATATACATAATTATAATGAGAACACTATTATAATAAAACGCTGTGAATTTTTAGACTTTAGTTGCTGTGTTTCTGCACGTTGTTGCGTGAAGAACGCGTCCACAAAAGGAGTTCATTCAGAGCCGCGCAGAGTTCGTGCATTCGGGGCATTTTGTGCAGATAGCCTATAAATCCTAATATTAACGTTACGTTGTATAAATAACGAAGCCTATTCTATATGAGATAAATGGTGAGTTAAATCCCATTGATTAAAAACCTGCTATCAAATGCTTCATTCTACTGGTCATCTTCAGCGCAACAGAAATGCAGAACATTAAAGGGATAGTTCACCCAAAAATTAAAAATTTGATGTTTATCTGCTTACCCCCAGGGCATCCAAGATGTAGGTGACTTTGTTTCTTCAGTAGAACACATTTGATGATTTTTAAGTCGACCCGTTGGAGTCTATCAGTCTTAAAATGCATGGCAATGGTAACAAAATAGTCTAAAAAAAACATGCACAGACAAATCCAAATGAAACCCTGCGGCTCGTGATGACACATTGATGTCCTAAGACACGAAACGATCGGTTTGTGCCAGAAACCGAACAGTATTTATTTCATTTTTTACCTCTAATACACCACTATGTCCAACTGTCTTTGTGCACGTGCACGGCTTCCTGTGCGTGAGATGTGTACGCGCTCTGGCGTAGTTTATGTTAATGTGTGTTGTTGTCGCGGGAGGAGCAAACGACAGACAATAAACAAAGTGTCTAGAAAAAAGGGAATCAAGTGTCCAAAATAAACAGGGGATCTGGTGTCCTCGTCGTGCTGCGGGGCCGAAGGGCAGCGATTAAGGAACGGGATGATGCTGATAATTAGGGGGAGGCAGCCGACTCGTCACAGTCTGTTGATATCCAGCCGAAGAGCAATCAACCATAACTTCAGGCGAGCAGGCTCAGAAGTGATTTGTCTGTGCATGTTTTTTTTTACTCTCATAGATTTTGTTACCATTGCCATGCATTATAAGACTGATAGACTGCAACGGGTCGACTTAAAAATCATCAAATGTGTTCTACTGAAGAAACAAAGTCACCTACATCTTGGATGCCCTGGGGGTAAGCAGATAAACATCAAATTTTCATTTTTGGGTGAACTATCCCTTTAATAACTAATGTCATACATAACGTTATAATGAGAGCACTATTGTAAAAATTTTGTGAATTCTTAGGGTTTCACTGACGTTTAATGCTAACTATCTTTTAATCAAAACATAAAACATTATTTACCCAGTTTGTATTTGCGAGGCATCCATTACACCTTTTCCCTGTGTGTTAACGTCAGTAATTGTGACTGTCGAATGTCTGACTTGACTCTTGGTAATGTATTTTGCCCCCCGCCCCCAAATTATGATTCGACTATCAGTCGAATATCAGCAAGATTTGAAAAGTTATTTTCGACTATGAAAATCCTTAGTCAGGGAGACGGGGACAGACAGATAGATAGATAGACATGAAATATTAATCTGAGTTGATATCATTTAATTATGTAAGCTGAAAGAGCATGTAGTGATACGACTTAGGACTGGTGCAGTGTAGTTTAGTGATAATTATGATTAAAATGTATTTGGCTGAATGAAATGTTGGGATTCAATTTTGAAATGTTTTGCTCAATGCCACAGTTTTCACAGGACATTGGAAAATGTTGGAATATTTTCGAGTCTGTTATCACGATTAACCTTATTATTTCAGTATGACAGGATGTCCCATATGTTTCCATGCATGACAGGATGGATTACCTAACAAGCCTCTTTCTCTCTTCCAAATACTCGGGTCTTTGCTAACAGCCTTTTCATAAAAACAGGAATTGTCAAATTTTTAAAAGGTTAGAAATGGGTCATTGTTTTGTTGGATTGGTCCTCAGATGTTATGTCCAAGTTTTAAGAACCCCCTGGCAGGTTACTTAATAGTAGCGTATGTATTCACAGACACATTACCAGTTACAGTGCGTTTCAAGTCAAGCAGTCAGTGGTGGCTTTGTTGATGTTCTGGGAGCAGTATTTTCTGTTATGCTTAGGTGAGAGAATGGCTTCTATTTCTGTTCTTCCTATATATTGAGTTTTCAGTCGCTCAATTTTCCTCTGGTTTGTGTGTTCGTTTGTATTGTGTGGCTGGTTTTCATTATGGTGAAGCTCACAATGGGTTACACGAAAATAACAGTGCCTTTAGTAGCGAGGACGTGGTCTGTCTAACAGTAACGAGGTAGAGACACTTCTAAAATAACCCTTTCAAACAGCTTTTCATTGACTAGCTTCTTTACTTTCATTTGTACTAACCAGACATTTCTACTGGATTACTGAACCGTTGTATTGGTATTTACAATGTATTAATTTAGCGAACACTTTTGCAACCTTAATAGTATGTTATACTCATGACCTTGCGGTTTCTAGCATTGTTCATAAAATCAAAATATTTCTTTCAATTATGATGTCTTATCCTGTAGACTTACATTATAAATAATCTTTACCAGTCTAGTTTTTGTTTCATTTTGTCATGCCTTTCTTATAAATCAAGAAATTTCAGGAATGGTGTAATCTGTCCAAACAGATTTATATATGGATTTTTTTTTTTTTTGATTTTTAAAATATATTTATATCAGCATTGACTCATTCAGATTAAGTACAGATGGTCATTCTGTGATTCTGTTCAAGTTTCTTTCTAATTGGCTCCTCCTGTCGTTCTGTGAGTCTCTTTCTTGGAAAAACATATGCAAATATTTCTGTGCTTAATTTTTAACTTTATTGAATTCTCGTCATGCTTTCTTCTCTTTTAAAATGTGTTTTAAAGGAACAGTGTTAGAGTCCAGCCAGTTTTCGACCGAGAATGCTTCAATAAAATCATTGGCAGAGGTCTCTTGGGCTCCCTGTGAATCTTGGATCTCTTTGTCAGAGTTTTTCCAATGCTTGGCAAAATAAGTAAAGTTTTATTAGCTGGTTAAAATTACATAATTTTCCTGTCTTGCCTCTCTTCCTCTGTTTTGTCTACAGGGCATATCTCCCACCGGACAGGGTCGACCCGAGTCCCCTGTTTACACCAACCTCCAGGAGCTAAAGATCTCTCAGTCGTCTCTCCCACCTGTTCCCTCTTCCTCCCCTCTGCATATCCTGGGCGACTGGGAAACACACAAAGATACGAGTGGAAGAAACTTCTACTACAACCGCATGACTCAGGAGAGGACGTGGAAACCGCCCCGCTCTCGAGACAACGGGGTCACTCGTGGGGACACGTCCAACACTGGAGACATGGAGGTAACACAACTGGGAAAATGACCATTGAAAAGTCCATGTTGGTCAGCTATGTAAATAATATATCTCATTTCATCTGTAAACATACCATCTTTGCATTGATGTAATAATGAAAATGTGAGTGTGACTCTGTGCCCACATGCTTGTGCATGTGAAAGTTTGAACTAGGCCAGAGTTGAAGTAGGTCTTCAGTCTATATTTAAGCCTTTGAAAAATGCTGTTCAGATATTTAAGCTTCAACAGACGGCTGACCCAGCTTCACTCAGAACAGAGTGGAGCAACTCACTCTCTGCGGAAATCACTATTATTAAGGATTATTTTTTACCAAAAATGTGTTAAGTTATTCTGGTTACTGTAAACACTGACATGTATGTCTGTATTTACAAGAGTACAATGTTTGACCTGTTTTCCAAACTAATTTAGTTTTATCTGAAGCTTCAATGTAAGTTTCACTCTTTCCATTGTTCATAGCTGCCATCTAGTGGAAAAATTTGGGCACAATAAAAGGGGGACATGCTGTTTTTTTTGTTGTTGTTTATCAGTTAAAATGATATATATTACAGATGCTCTAACTTAGAACAAAATCCATATTAAAAATGTTTTATTTGTTTTTAAATAATAATGTATATGTGTGTGTGTGTGTATGTGGATTATTAATATATAATAGTAATTCAGATGTTATAATATAATATATAAAAAATATTATTGCAACTTTTATCATTGTTGTACAACTACAACTATTATCATTGTTTATTTAAAAGTAAAATAATAACAACAATAACAATAATAATAATAAAATGTATATTGTATCAGTGAATGAGACACTGATTATGCTGGCAGCCATATCACCCTGTAGCCCAAGACTGGTTGCCCACTGAAGCTAAGCAGGGTTGAGCCTGGTTAGTACCTGGATGGGAGACCTCCTGGGAAAACTAGGTTGCTGCTGGAAGAGGTGTTAGTGAGGCCTGCAGGGGGTGCTCACCCTGTGGTCTGTGTGGGTCCTAACGCCCCAGTATAGTGATGGGGACACTATACTGTCAACAAGCAACGTCCTTCGGATGAGATGTTAAACCGAGGTCCTGACTCTCTGTGGTAATTAAAAATCCCAGGATGTCTTTCGAAAAGAGCAGAGGTGTGACCTTGGCATCCTGGCCAAATTTGCCCATTGGCCTCTGATCATCATGGCCTCCTAACAATCCCCATATCTACTGATTGGCTTCATCACTCTGTCTCCTCTCCATCAATAAGCTAGTTTGTGGTGGGCGTTCTGGCACACTATGGCTGCCGTCGCATCATCCAGGTGGATGCTGCACACTGGTGGTGGATGAGGAGATACATTTATAAATTTTAAATATAATATTTTTAAATAAATAACATTTGCATTTACATTTTGTCGTTTTTTTTAATCCAAAGCAGTTTACTTTAGTGTTGTTGTTGCCATGCCATACAGTTGAAGTAGCAGTTTTTCTCTTATCTTTCTGCCATTTTTACTAATTTTCTTGTCTTGCTGTTTTCTTCAGCATTTGTCTTCTGAGGAGAATTGCCCCAGCCCACACTCCAGTCAGTCAGATAGTCAGTACGGATCGCCCCCTAGAGGCTGGTCTGAGGAGCTGGATGAACATGGCCACACACTCTATGTATCTGAATTCACCAATGAGAAGGTGCTGGAAGGAGTTGCTTACATACAGAAATCTCTTTTTGTTTTGATTGAGAGACAGAGTAACAAATCTTTTTTGTTTGTTTGTTTGGCAGTGGATTAAGCATGTGGACGAGCGAGGGCGACCGTATTATTACAGCGCTGACGGATCCCGCTCAGAATGGGAGTTACCAAAAGTAAGTTAAAGTTTTTTCCTCAGAAATTCTCAGACAGCCTTTCTTCTCTTTTTAGGTCATGTGTGATCATTAACTGCTTTAGCTATAGTGTTAACCAGGGCAGTAGGAGGATTCCTGGGAAAATCTAATAGTAACCCTGATTCCCTAATCTAGTTAGTTGAGATCAGTGTCTCTAGTGCCCCAGTCACTGCTGGACACTGTTTATCTGACCACACGCTTCTCTTTTATTACACTTCCTCTCACTCTCATTCCATCTAACACACGCACACACACGCACGCACATGCTGTGCTCTGGGGGGCTGAGCGGGTTGGGTGGGCTTATGTTCGGAGGAGGGGATCTGACCGCACATGGTGCTGTGGACGGTGAGGAGAGAGGTACCTTTGTTTACTATTTTGTGTCTTTATCACTGCCAATACTTATTTTATATATAAACTTAATTGGATCTTTTTAAGCAATCTATTTTCTATCTTAAAACTTTTTCCAGTAGAGTTATGTATACATGATCTTCCGAATGTTATTTTTGTGGTGAGTCTGCTAGTGCCCATTATATTTTGTGTTTCTTGCATCACTAATTGGACTAATCTGTCACTTTCTCTCTCTCTTTTTCTTCCTGTTTGTTCCCAGTATAATCTCTCTCCTCCAATCTCTGGAGAAGCTCCTAAGAGTCACAGTTTGGAAAGGAAACAGCAGGAGCCCATTGTGCTGACCAAGTGGAGACACAGCACCTATGTGCTGGACATCAGTGACAAGGTATGCATCTATGTTGTTGAAC
Source organism: Sinocyclocheilus grahami (assembly GCF_001515645.1). Lineage (NCBI taxonomy): Eukaryota > Metazoa > Chordata > Actinopteri > Cypriniformes > Cyprinidae > Sinocyclocheilus > Sinocyclocheilus grahami. Next base: position 492,268 of record NW_015505636.1, read on the forward strand.
ACAAACAAATCACAGCACAACTAGAGCACAAAATAATCTTCACAATACAGTTTTTTTGTGTGCAATATATATAAATACATACAATACCACTCAAAAGTTTGGGGTCAGCATATGTTTTTGGAAGAAGTCTCATGTTCACCAAGGCTTGATTTAGTTGATCAAAATATAGTAAAAACAGTAATATTGCGAATATTATTACAACTTAAAATACTGTTTTCTATTTTATCTGTTGTATGTTTTTTTATGTTTTATGTTATAATTCAAATTGAGTGACCCTAATTGGATTCAATACAGTTCACCAAAAATCACACTATTAAAAAAAATCAGGTAAAAACAGTTAACCTTTAACAAAAATAAACATAAGAACATATTTAAAAAAAATATATGAATATTATAAATAGTATTGTAACTATTTTTAATTTTAAATGTACATTTTATTTATTTATTTATTTTAATTTTGGATGCTAGCCATGCCAAAATCATGGGTTTCATTTCCTGCAAAATGATCATGCTTGAACTGATAAAAATGTACACCTTCAACACCTTTCCTCAAAATGCAAAAAATGTCAATCTAAATATCCTCAGAGAATAATTGAGAACCTGACATACCAAAATACAATTAAAAAAAAAAATTGTTATCCTATTGTTTATCCTGTTAACCAGCATGAGGCCTAAAAGCCAATTAAAAGGCTGTCAAAGTCATTTTTTCCTTCACTCAGGTGCCAGTGAAGATTAACACAGACCAAATATATTTCCTCTAGGAGAGCACAAGGCTTTTAACAGTCCTTAATCTTGTGCATTTTCCATGCGTGTGTGTGTGTGTGAGTGCATATGGTTTGTATTTTATCTTGTTAGTCATTTATGCTGGTCCTGTAAAAATGCTAAATGAAACAAACCTGACATTATGTTGCTCTTGTGTCGCACAATGGTTTTCATTCCAGCTGCCATTCAAAAGCAGATGGTTCAGCGTGAACCGCCTCCCCAGGGGCTTCGGCCTGTCACTGTACAGAGAAGTTAGTCGCCTCATTATGCTGTAACCAATCAGATGTGATTACAGACTTCTTGATTTCTTCACTTCACAAATTGAAATTGTTTTCAAGCGAATCAAGGAAACAAATTTGCGTTGATCAAAACCTGCTCAGATCTGCACTTTATCATTTACATGTGATGTATCTGGTTGTGATGCTTATTTGTATGCTTGCTTTATACTAACTCCTCATTAACTCAACTGACATCTCTTTTTTATTCTTGTCCATGTTCTTACAAATCATTCATGGCAAGACTTGAGATAACAGTAATTTTGACCGTTATCTGTCATGCAAACCCTGATAAATCAGCCTTTTTCTCTTTAGAGATTCATAACTGCCTTCAGAATGGGTCTAACTTTTTGTATTCATCCTCTAACTCCCTCTATTCTGAATGTTTAACACCGTACTTTTTCTGCTTTATGACTTGCAGGAGTCTGTAAATGCCAAACACAGCTCTCCTGAATCAGACTCCTGCCCCTCTTCACCCAAACACCCCTCCACCGTTAGTATACACACTAACCCATGTGATTTTATGCATGCTCTTTTCAATGTATTAACATTTAGTTATCTTCTAAATGCATGTTATCGTCAGAATGTGCAATACAAATTTCCAAATTTAAATACTACTGCTACTGCAAATAATAATAATACATACTACTATAATCATTATATTAATATTCAATATTATTATTTTATATACTTAATTAATCTTTTTCCTTTTTTGTAATATATATATTTTTCTTTTAATGTTTACTTACTAAGCTCATTTTTCTCCTCTCTGTAGCCCTCAGAAAAGTGTGGTGTTCTTAATGTCACCAAGATTACTGAACATGGCAAGAAAGTCAGGTAAAAACTGCATCTCTGAATATTACAATTGGGTGTGGGGAAATAGATAAACTAATCACATTTTAATAAAATAATAATATTTATGCAATATGTATTCTTAAAAGAAATGGTGTGGCCTTTGTTTATACTTCAAAGAATGAATGTTTTGTGCTGCAGTGAAAAATGTAAGCACTGGTCATTAAAAAAACTGGTCTAGTTTCTCATTTGATCTTTAGAATAAGTGTCACAGATGCATCTATTGTTTGTATTGTCCTGCAGGAAGAATTGGGCCTCCACCTGGACTGTCCTGCAGGGATCCTCTTTACTTTTTGCAAAGGGTCAGGGCAGCGGCACCAGCTGGGTATGTATTCAAACTGGGTTACATTGGTCTGTTCATCTGGGACAAATGTGGAATTATTCTCTTAACCCTGTTAGTCAGCATTATTTCAATTTACATGCTTTGAATACTGACAGGATTCCCCACAGTCTACCTCAAATTTGCCTGCATTTATTCAGGAGTGTATCATGCAAACTGCATCCACATTCAGTGCTCGGCAACAAGTATAAACAAAAAGAGGCCTACATGCTTTTATCTAAAAACTGTAGCATTCAGATTACTATTAATATTAGCTCTCTTGCCGATTTGTACCTCTCTCCTTCATTTATATCTCCCATGTGTGTTGTGAGTGTGATTTCATGCATCATCACTCTCTTTTCTGTTCTGTTCCTTTCTTCCATCTCTTCTCTGTCTCTTCAAAGTCGTACTGCCGCAATGGTTCCTTTCCTGAACTCCTCCTTTCATTGCTAAGTAACTGGAAGCGTTCGATTAAGCCCCGGCCTGCAGTGTCCTATACGCACTGTAGACGCAGCCGGGCTCCCTCTGTATGTGTCAGCCTCTCTGGACAGAATGAATGTGCCCTTGATGCTGATCCACGAACAGTTTTGCCTAGATAACAGATTTTTCATTTGGAAATCTTCATTAGTTGGTTTTAAATAGGCTAAAATGTTAAAAATGAATGGTATTTATTTATTTATTATAAGTTCATTATTGAAATAATTATAAATGAATAATTGGTTGTGTGATGCAGATCTGTTTTGAGATCAGCTGAGCAGGGCAGCTTGTCTCCCATTTTATTTGTGCACGTCCTACTTTCTGCCTGTGCGCCACATTTATCGCCCCCTGCTATGTGCTTGAAGTTAGTTCCTCCAGCAAGAGAGAGTGAATTTAAAACTTTTTTACGATGTCAAATAACCAGACTTAGTAAATGAAAATGGATGCACTAAGAACCTTAAGATTGTTGGCATGCATTTCTGCATATTCAGACACATTTAGTTTATGCTATTTGAATGTGTAAGCATCTGTATACAAAATTGAGCTTAGCATTGCGCAAAGCAAAATGTGGGAAAAAAATTACGGCTCTTTGGCCGTAAAATTATAAAACAGTCAAGTGTGTGCATTGTGCATTTAATATTCCAGTCTAACCTATTATTGTACTTTTGGCACCCAGAACTAATTGACACTTAAAATGCAGTGTAACTCGCTTTTGACCCAGGAACATCACTATAGCTTGTGTTTAACAGCTCTGGACTAAAGAGAATCCTAAATAACATTTGATGATTTGCTTAGAGAGTGACAGGATTTAAAACAAGTTTATTCACCTTGTTTTTCAAGTTTGGAGGCAACCAGTCCAAACCCGAATTTACAGTGGACCTGCGAGGTGGTTCGGTTGAGTGGGCATCCAAAGAAAAATCCAGCAAGAAACATGTCATTGAGGTGAGAGTCAGCTGATTTTAATTTTGAATTTCTTAAAATACTCATTGTTAGAAACACCTAAAGGGATAGTTCACCCAAAAATAAAAATTCTATCATCATTTACTCACACTCAAATATGAGTTTCTTTCTTTTGCTGAACACAAAAGAAGGTATTTTGAAGAATGTTGGAAACCAAACAGTTAATGGTAGCCATTGACTTCTACAGTATTTTATCCATACTATGGAAGTCAATGGCTACTAAAAATCTTCTTTTGTGCTCAACAGAAGAATGAAAGTCATACAGGTTTGGAACACCTTGAGGGTTAATAAATGATGACAGAATTGTCTTTTTTTCTGTGAAATAGCCCTTTGTTTTAACTGGTAAATTAGTAGAAGATAATAAAGCAATAATCCACGAGAGACTGTTAGTTACAGTGATTTTTTTCAATAGTATGTTTTTAAACACAATTTGAATCACAGTGTCTAGAACTCTCTTAACTGTAGCAAAATTACTGTATCACAAAGCCATTACTGGCCTATTACTTTGATAAAACATGCTTTTTATGTAATGGCAACAGTATTACAATAAAAGACAATTGTGTTTAGCAAATAGCTAATTTATTAGTTATTTAATCATTTTTATTAGTTATTAGAAATTACACAAAGTTCTGTAATACAATTAATTACTACAATTGCAGTATGTTTACGATTTCCAAGCAACATAGCAACTATCCATTTACAATATAAGTTTTCCTGTATTACCTACAAATATTCTTACTGTAACTGAATCTGTCCTGACTCTTGCCTAATATGCTCCCACTGACCTGATCTGAACTTTGACCCTGGCAGCTGAAGACACGAGTGGGCACAGAGCTGCTGATCCAGTCTGAGATTGACAGTGTTATCAATGACTGGTTCAGAGCGCTTTCTGAGACCATCAACACACATGTGAGTGAAATCAACACAGTCCACAGTACAAAATGATGGCATAAACAGCATACACAGATGTTCAAAGGTACATTGGTGTTATTAATGGTAATAATGATAATGCATGTGTTGTAGGCGTGGGAGTCTGATGAGGCCATTGAAGAGGATATGCCTGAGTCTCCAGGAACTGAGAAATACGACAAAGAGAAAGACCCACGAGACTCAAAGAAAAACAGAGGTACAGAAGACATACATTTGTAAATAAATCATAGCTACACAAGGTTTGTTGAGTGGTGACACACACGTGTGTTTGTACAGTAGTAAAGAACTCCAGTTTGGATTCGTCTGAGCAGAAGAAGACCAGAGTCAAACTGAAGAAGTTCCTCACACGGAGACCAACATTACAGGCTGTCCGGGACAAGGGCTACATAAAAGGTAAAATACACTGATATAAGCACATACAGCTTAATTAGATTTTGGGGCTTTTGTGAATAATCTACATACAGAGGAAAGAGAAGACACCTCTGGTAACCCTTCTGTCTGTTCTCAGATCAGGTGTTTGGCTGCAGTTTGACTGCCCTTTGTCAGAGAGAAGGCACTTCCGTGCCTAATTTTGTCAAGATATGCATTGAGCATGTGGAGAATACAGGTATTTATCTGTTTGTTTCATCAGTTGGATTACTAATACATTTTTGAGTTGTCATTCTAGGTCTACATTCACTTCCTGTCTCATTTCTCTGTATCTGTTTCTCAGGCTTGATTGTTGATGGCTTGTATAGAGTCAGTGGAAACCTGGCTGTCATACAGAAACTGCGCTTTGCGGTCAATCACGGTAGGGAAGAGCTGTTTTGTTCTGAATATAGTTTTTTTTAAACGATACAAACTCGCAAACCGTTCTCACGCACCAGTCTTGTTACTGTTAAAACAAAAACTGAAATAAAATAATTTTAAACTATATAGAAGTATATATCTAAAACAGCTAATTAAAATGACAAAAGCACATCAAATCAAACATATACTAAAATGAAAATGTAAAACAAAAGCTAATTCAAAATATTAATACATTTTATGATAGTATATACTGTAAATGATACTGAAATAACACTGTCACGCACATCTCCTACCCTGAAAGGTAACAACAAAGGTCAAACAGTCAGATTGGTTGGTTATCAGTCTGATGTTGTGGCTCAGCAGCTTTGGTTTGAATTGGTATGAAGGATGTGTTTACAGGTACAGCTCAAAAAATTAGAATATCATGAAAAAGGTCAATATGTTTTGTCACTCATTTCAGAAAGTGAAACCCATATATTATATAGATTCATTACACATAGATTGAAATATTTCAAGCCTTTATTTCTTGAAATTTTGATGTTTATGGCTTACAGATAATGAACACCCAAAATTCAGTGTCTCAGAAAATTTTAATATTGTGAAAAAGTTCAATATTGGAAAGTCATGGTGTCACACCCAAATCAGCTAATTACCTCAAAACACCTGCAAAGGTTTCCTGAGCCTTTAAATGGTCTCTCAGTCTGGGTCAGTAGGCTACACAATCATGGGGAAGACTGCTGACTTGACAGATGTCCAGAAGGAGGGTAAGCCACAAAAGATCATTGCTAAAGAAGCTGGTTGTTCACAGAGTGCTGTATCCAAGCATATTCATAGAAAGTTGAGTGGAAGGAAAAAGTGTGGTAGGAAAAGGTGTGACACCAGACCCAACAATGCAGATGACCTGAAGGCCGCTATCAAAGCAACCTGGGCTTCCATAACACCTGAGCAGTGCCACAGGCTGATTGCCTCCATGCCACGCCGCATTGATGCAGTAATTCATGCAAAAGGAGGCCCAACCAAGTATTGAGTGCATAGAAATTAACATACTTTTCAGAAGCCTGACATTTCTGTTTAAAATATCCTTTTTTTTAATTGATCTTATGTAATAATCTAATTTTCTGAAACACTGAATTTTGGGTGTTCATTATCTGTAAGCCATAATCATCAAAATTTCAAGAAATAAAGGCTTGAAATATTTCACTCTATGTGTAATGAATATATAATATATGGGTTTCACTTTCTGAAATGAGTGACAAAAATATTGACTTTTTTCATGATATTCAAATTTTTTGAGATGTACCTGTATATGTCTGCAGATGAAAAGGTGAATCTGGAAGACAATAAATGGGAGGATATCCACGTGACTACAGGTGCTCTGAAGATGTTTTTCCGGGAGTTTCCAGAGCCTCTGTTCACTTACGCATCCTTTAATGACTTTGTCGAAGCCATCAGTGAGTGCTTTATTTCTCTGTTTGTTTGATTGATACACAAACAAATGTCTCCTTTCCCGGTTTTAAATGCTGTTTTCAATTTTTGAAAGTTTTTAAACTAAGGAATGTTTTGATGTAAAATAAAGATGAAATATGAAAGTTTCCTCACCATTTCTTGGTCACTAATCAAAAAGGAGTTTGTGATGCTTATCATGTGAACTCCTTTGTTCAAACGATCAGATATTCTGCTGTTCTAAAGTTTGTGGTCAGGATGGTGTTTTTTTTTTTATGTTTTTGAAAGTAAACTATAATATTCTGAAATATTATTACAATTTAAAAGCACTGTTTTTTTATTTGAATGTTTTATTCCTGTGATGGCAAAACTACATTTTCAGCAGCCATTGCTCCAGTCACATGACAAATCACACAGAAAGTTCTAATATGAAACATTTTATTGTTGTGCTACTTAATATTTTTGTGGAAACTGTGACAGTGAAATGTTTTTCAAGATTTTGATTAAAAGTTCAAAAGAACAGCATTTATTTAAAACAGAAATGTATTATAACATTTGATCACTAGATAAAAGTGTAAATTAATTAAAAAAAGAATCTTATTGACCCCCAAACTTTTGCAGTGTACAAAATGCTCTTTGAATACTCTTTTTAATAATAGAATGGACATTGATATTTAGTGCTGTTCTAAAGTTTGTGGTCAGGATGGTGTTTTTTTTTTAATGTTTTTGAAAGTAAACTATAATATTCTGAAATATTATTACAATTTAAAAGCACTGTTTTTTATTTGAATGTTTTATTCCTGTGATGGCAAAACTACATTTTCAGCAGCCATTGCTCCAGTCACATGACAAATCACACAGAAAGTTCTAATATGAAACATTTTATTGTTGTGCTACTTAATATTTTTGTGGAAACTGTGACAGTGAAATGTTTTTCAAGATTTTGATTAAAAGTTCAAAAGAACAGCATTTATTTAAAACAGAAATGTATTATAACATTTGATCACTAGATAAAAGTGTAAATTAATTAAAAAAAGAATCTTATTGACCCCCAAACTTTTGCAGTGTACAAAATGCTCTTTGAATACTCTTTTTAATAATAGAATGGACATTGATATTTATTATTACACACCCAGAATACTAATAAAGCATCAACCACAAGAGGGAGCAGTTTGACTTGTGAATAGTTTTTCTTCCCGTTCCTAGACTTGGATCATTAGTAGCATCTTGACTGTACCCTAATTCTGCTTTTTCATTTTGCTTACTTTTCAGAACACTCAGATTACAAGCAGCGAGTCCAATCCATAAAAGACTTGGTCAAACAGTTGCCAAAACCCAATCAGGAAACAATGAAAGTGTTATTCAAACACCTGAAAAGGTAAAGAATTGCTCCTGTCCTTGTTTTAAATGGAACATTAGTATATTATGCACAGGCCCATTTACTGCAAGGATGGATTTGTCATTTTGAGTTAAAAAGCCTTCCTTTCCAAATCATCATCATTCATTATTGATTTAGGGCCATGCTGGTGTGTGTGATTGTTAGAGGTGAGGAGGGTGTGGTCAGTGCTCTGCACAGCAAGCCTCTATCGAGTTATCTCACTGTATCCATTACTGGGACAGACCTGGAGGCTAGCCAACTACATCATTATGAGAGAGAGAGAGAGAGAGAGAGAGAGAGAGAGACGTGGAGCAGGAGAGAGTCTGGAGGGAGGGTGTGCACCACATCCTACTGATGCATTGCCACTGGCACTGGGTGTGGATGCACGAGCCACAGAGAGAGAAAGAGAGTCTTGAGAATTATTGAGAGCAGAAGACAGTGAGACAGAGAGACAACATGAAGGGCTGTATGGAGGACAGTGTGAGCGTGAGGTGCTGTAGTTAATCCAGGCGTGGCGGCCTGTGATTGCGATGCAGTAGGAATGTAATTCAATTAGTTAACAGCCTGTGTAAACAGTTCTTGACAGTGACATCAACCTTGGGAGCTTCACATGAAATGGCAGATGTGGAGAACGCAACTGTTATGCTGCTGATGCTCCAGGCTCTTTTAGTAGATGTTGTTTAGTGTTGACTGTCAGTATGAAGCGATGTCCTCTTTCTGGCAAAGACCCATCCATTTAGACAGGAAGAGACTGATTGACATTTAAAATGACCACTTAAATTGCACTGACATTAAAATGTTGGCCAATACTAAATTTAGATGCTATTTCTTTTATTTTGAATTATAAATGAATAAATAAAACACTATAAAGTGCAGTCAATTATTTTAAAGTGAATTCAGGCATCACAACATTGTAATGTACATTATGAAAAATGGATAATCAATTTGAGATTTGCGATAGATTACATTTAACAGTAATTATTCATGTTTTTAAAGAGTAACTTTAAGTGAGTTTTAGATGATGGCAAATATAATCTAAATTTTAAAATGGAAGATATGAGGATGCATAATTAATTATCCAATACTGGCTGGTATATCTGTCAATCAATTGATCAGATATTATAAAACAACTATTATTTATGTCTACAAAAATAACGGAAAAAAACTTGTTTACGTAATTGCATTGAGGGTTTTTTTATTTTTAATTTTTTTGAAAGAAGCCTCTTATGCTCACCAAGGATGCTTTTACAGTAAAAACAGTAATATTGTGAAATATTATTACAAATGAAAATCGCATTATGTAAAATATAATTTTAAATTTAAATTTATTCTTGTAATGCAGTTTTAGCAGACATTACTCCAGCCTTCAGTGTTACATGATCTTTCAGAAATCATTTTAATATGCCGATTTAGTGGTCAAGAAAAAAAAATTTTGTTTGATGAATAGAAAGTTTAAAATAAAATAAAAAATGGATTGAAATAGAAATCTATATTATAAATCTATTTACTGTCACTATTTATCAATCTAATATGTCCTTCCTGAATTAGAGCATTAATTTCTTTCAAAATACATTTTTTAACATTAGTGTATATATGCTTTCATCTTTTACTAGGGTCTTTTTAGGAACCATGCTGTTTTGATTCAAGAGGCAATGACTGGTAAAACGACTACTGTGTGATTTACCTGAAAGGAGATAGAAGAGTCCCTACTAAAACTACTATTTTTTTTCTTGTAGATTTAGGTTTATGAAGCAACTTTTTATAACCATAAATTGTTAACTGTACCTCTGTTATCACATCCATTCCAGCCCTTAAAATAATCATGAGTTATAAAGCTGCTTCCTCAGTGGCAGGTGAGAGTCACATGAATCTTTAATCACTCTGGGCTTTTTTTAGGGAGTTGTCTTGTCCGGTCTAGTGAGTTCTGATAATTTCAACAGTATTTCACCTTAATTTTGCTCTCAGGCTCATGAAGGACAGTGGTCAAAGTGTCCATTGCTTCCTCTCTTAGAGATTTGCTATAATCTTTTGTAAATCTGAAATGACACTATATTTTGACATGTCTGTGCGTGCACATCATTTTAAGACAAATTCAAATGTGTTTTTAGGGACATCACCTTCACACCTACAGCATTCTTACTTCTGGTTTCTTTAAATCAAGTTAAAATGAAGTGGGAAATAAACAATGAAAACTCTATTTTCACTCTACATATAGAGTGAATCATTTTGCCCGTGTTGTTGTACGAGACTGTGCCTTACTGTGTAATTCTGAATGTAATTCCAGACCGGTATTGAGTCTCAATCGTAATTACTATATCAAACACGCACAATGACATTTGCCTTTCCTTCCATTTGCATTTAAATGGCTCTTGGTCCACTGTAACTCAAAATGGAGGACAGAGGCATAGCGTTCCAGAAAAATTATGGTCTGACATTTTGCTGTTGCGGGGAAAAGGCATCTGGATTTGTGTAATTTAAGCACAATACCCAAACATTTTTCCTAATTCAAAATCACCAGTGTTGGGAAGATTTGGCATTTTAATGTGGAGTAGATTGGTTTGCATGTGGGTAAGAAAAGAAATGCATTTACCTGCCACAAATTCACCTTTCACTATTTCTTTGTCAGACAAACGGAAGCTCTTTATTCACAAAATATGAGCGCTGCTGTTGATTGATGGTTATTTTTTTAACCAATTTACAGGAAAAAAATAGACAAGACACTTATTCTCTCTTTCTTTTTCAGAGTGATTGATCATGGCGAGGTGAACAGGATGACTACCCAGAGCGTGGCTATCGTGTTTGGCCCAACCCTGCTGCGGCCAGAGATCGAGACGGGCAATATGGCGGTCCATATGGTCTATCAGAACCAGATTGTAGAACTCATTCTTCTAGAGTATGACAACATTTTTGGCAGGTAGAACATCTCTAAGTAAGAATCAATCTAGAGAACGCAATGCCAGTTTAACATCTCATATCCATCGCACAAAAACGCACCACTGCTGTGGACCAAGCTTAATGGAGTATATAAACAAACGTGAGTGGATTTACTGTGACATATGACTGGATATAAGCAAAGAAAATGAATACAGGAAGATTCTTTATGCACTTAATATTTTTTGAAGTTTTGAGGATATAGACATTTTTCTTTCTTTTTTTTCCATTTGGATTGTCATTCCTTGGTTTAGAATAGGCTGGATTGACTTTTGGACAAATATGGATGGTTATTAGTCTCCATTATGCACTCTTTTTATTTTTATTTTTTGTGAGAAATGGGAATATTCTCCTAAATTGGACACTGGAATGGACTTTATCTTAGCCAGTACTGAAGACTAGAATGAAAACTGACTGAGCGGACATTTTCAAGTCTCACCAGATTGAGTGTGATTGATTTATTCCGACACATTACTGACTTGTATCTGGGCTCTCGCGGGGCTCAGAGTTTTTGTTTTCTTCATTTTTTCCTGTGGAATAAGCTGAAAGTGCACTGTATTAGGAGACAGTATTATTTGACAATGACTACTGACCTACGGATAATGGGGTCGATTTAATTGGACAATGATTAATAATCCGTATTAGGACAGGAATCCTGTTTCAAATTGGAAAAACTCTTGTTTTTTTCCATATCCACCCATGTTTGCCCTCCATCCACACCTCCCTAAAGTTTACTGGAAAGGTTGTGCGCCTCATGCTACTGGATAACAGACATGCTCGTCACACAGTTGTGTCATCCAATAGAAAAACTCCCTTTTAATGAAAAGACCCTCCCTTCAATGAAATATCAGGACTTTCACGTGTTTGAGGTCAAACCTGTGTTGTTTCCTTGGAATAAATGGACTGTGTTGTGCTGAATTGTGTAACAGTATGCAGAGAAGCAGATGTGAACCCAGTGTGTTGTGTTTAAAAGCAAGAGCTCTCAAAAACAGTCAGAGATCTCATCTCTCGCCCTTGTATCTCTCTAGGCTTACTGGAAAAAGAAAGGTGAGCTGCTTAGATCGGCATTTAGGCCTTACACGGTTTCAGATCAATACAGGATATTCATCTCCTGTTTCCTGCTCTGGCCCTGGATGGAAAGGAGCTTGATAACAAATTGACAGGATGGTACTGGAAATAGTGCTGCAGTTAGTGTTAACTGAAGGTACGCATGGTAAACGCCTTCTCTGTCTCGTTTTTAACAAAATTCTGAAAACATATGTACAGAATACTTCAACAAGAACTTGAACCTGTTGTACAAAAAAACAAACAATAATGAGTTGTGATGGCTTGAAGTTGTGTGTCAGTAACAAGTGAAAAGATCTAATTCTGTTGATGTACGTACGGTTGAAGGAAGTGCGTATTGATGGAACGGGGGAGAGGTGATGTCATCACGCATTGTGAACTGCACATTTTGAATGTAATTTTCAGACTAACTGCTGTTTCTGAAATTGACGTCTAATCCTAATTAAAAAGACAAACTCATGGATAATATTAAAGTGATAATGTTCGAGTTATTTGTCTAGTGTTTATTTTCATTGTTCATATTACAGAGCTGATAATATGGAATGACGCAGGGAACTATCAACCGTTTCCTTCCTTTTATTACAGTGATTTAAAATAAAAAAAATTATAAATCCTGTTTATTTGAGCAGAGCAGATTGTACAGCACTTTTCTGTATTTTTAAACATTTATTCAGGAGCTTTATTAAAATGCTGTAGTAATTAGTTTAATTCAAAACACCCCTTACCAAAATATTAATTTCCTTAAAGCTTAAATTTATGGTGTTAGGTTAGCTTTATATAACTCACTCTGTTTTTCTAGACAGGAATCTTATGAAAAAGTGACATGGAAAATGACAGAATAGTGACTGGGTGGAGATCAAATCAAACACCTGCTTGAAACCATGAGCTGTACAGACTAAAAAGAGCAAGACTTTCCAAATGAGAAAACAATTAGCTCATATCCATAATTCATAGCTCTGACCACACTCTGCTTTAGCCGGGGCCCCAGAGGTGTCTGAATTGCACACCATATGCTGCTGCGTGTCTGTGGGGCAGAGGTGCCAGGAAAACTCCTGGTCTTGTGTGTCCGTGGAGGCCTAAGTGTGGTGAGGAAATTTGAGCAAGCCATTATGACCCATAAAACATTCATGACTTTGACTCTTCTCTTTTCCTCTATATGTCTATCATTTTCTTTTGCATCTTGCTCGGTATGAGTGACAGACTCTGACCAAGAACATGTTTGTGTGCCTAAAACGTATATGACTGAAGACTTTCATAAACGATAATTGAGTTTGCTTCTTCAGGGATCCATTTTCACATCTGCGTTTTGGAGCCCCAACTAAACTGAGTAATCGTGTTCATTAAAAAAAAAACACACACACATTTCATGCGTTTGCTGCTCTGTGCAATCGCTCCGATATGAATAAAAAAGTGCTGTAAGTTCAACTCTGCTGAATGAGTCTATCAGATCAAGAGGAAAAGAAGAAATAAGTCAAATCTCGCGACTTTGACAGCAACACAACTTAATTTGCATGTATGAGGAGGGCAGATTAAATCATTTTATTTGACAGGGTAACTACTTTTATACTGTTTAACTGTTTTTGTGGGCTGTATATCTGTATGCATGCAGTCTGAATTATATTTATAGGAATGTCCTAGCAGCTGATAAGCATCCGTCTGCTGTTACTTTAAGCTTTAAGTGATATTATCAGGGTTCAAGATACCTCTTGTGCGAAATAATTGACCATTAATGCAACTATTGCACGGAGATGGCAAACATTGTTGAAATCCATTTCCTCTCCCTAATTGGCTTTTATAAGGCAATTGTGTAAATATTGATGGTACTTTCATGTAAAGTTTTGCTTATTCCTCACTTGAGACACTCCTGAGGCTCCTGTGCTTAAATGCTCCATTTACCAAGTCTTTGCAAATACCATCTCAAGTATCCTTTAAAATAAACCCCAAATGCACACGGGCATTGGCTAAAGTAATCATAGGAGTACTTCAAATGTTATGTGCCTATGCTTTAGTATTAATGAAGTTCGCATGGTTGGACTTGATGGTTTTGCATTGGGAAATTCAATGCATTTTAAATAGACGCCTGCTTGCGGGATTTACATAAGGTAATTGCACAAAGCTGGAAATACTGTCTGCAATAGGGCCGTTCCCTCTTCTCGTGCACTAATACAATCAACCCCATTAAGTAGGCCGTAAATATGGAGCTGCTGTATCATACGAGCCTGACAGATAATGGACCCCTCTGCTTGTCCATTTACTCATCCTGGGTGAAGCCTGATTGGTTTATCCGTACTCCATCATCTGACCCAGCATTAAGAGCTTGTAAATTTTGCAGCAGAGAACACCTGAAGAACCCTGCCTGGAGTTTTATAGAGAGTGTGTGCCAATATGCAAATATGGGTCATTATACAAAACTGGCGCCTCTTCTAGAGTGCCAGACAAGAAGTTCCTTTTTTGCAAGATTTAAAAAATTCTGTCCAACACATATTTAAGTGTTCACATATGCACTGTACCATCCGTAGATAAATGATTTTAGTTTATTACTTTAACATTGTAAAGAGCACAAAGGGGTTAATGCACAACTATTAAAAAGCCTTTTAATAAATGTCAAATAAAATAAAAAAGTTATAAGAAAACAGCAAAATGCTAGCTTTTATTTCTATACTTTTGTTCACATAAAAAATGTGTATATTTGCTACAAGTCATTAAAAAGACATAAAATAATTTTCAATATTATTTAAAGGTATTTATATGATTATTTAACTAATTATTTATAAAATAAATTGTAAGTATAAAATAAATATCAGAAGGTTTTCTGATGTTTTTAGAAAAATTTTCACAGCAGCACAAGTAAAGCTTTACACATGCACTCCTCCAAAAAAAGGCACAAAGCTGCCACTGGGGTGTACACTCTCAGAAAAAAAAGGTACAAAAGTTGTCACTGGGGCAGTGCCTTTTCAAAAGGTACTAAAATGTACAAATTATGTACTAATATATTTTAAGGTACTAATATACACTCTTTAGGGGTAATCAAGGTGTACCTTTTTCAATGGTACCGCCCCAGTTACATCTTTGTACCTTATTTACTCCTAAATGGTACATATTAGTACTTCAAAACCCATATTAATATTTTAATAAGTTCATATTAGTGCCTAAAGTGTACATACTGTATTTGTACCTTTTGAAAGGGCACCGCCCCAGTGGCAGTTTTGTTCCAGTTTTCTGAGAGGAAACGTGTATATGAAGGATACAAATGACTCACATTTCTATATTCACGGCATTTTTAATAGGACAGGCATGTCTTAAAAGAAGACAAGTGTAGACAGGAGTTGAATTCGAAAGTTTAATGAGAAGCAAAGAGCACTACAGCTTTAAAATTTCACATGCATCAGCTCAAACATACCCTGAGTAAAGACCGCGAAACCCTTTAAAGCCAGGCATCTTGTGAGTAAGACTGACAGTAATTTAAAAGCAATGCCCCTCTTCACTAGTCTCTAGTGATTCGGTCTCTCTCTACCCCGTTAATTAGTTTGTCTCCAACTGCTGATTTAGCCTCTGTGTCCTTGCAGGCAGCCGTGTGGTGGGTCTCTTTTACAGGCTGATTAATCCTGTTCAGGCCTGTGGAGTGGTGTTAGACCCCGTCAGCAGCTTATTAGCATGTGTGCCTACTAGCAGAGCCCTCGCTACTCCTAAGGCGTAATAATATGTGTTTCTTCAACTAACGTCCTTATTAGTGCTACTAAGTGACGATCACACTTATAAATAGTGCTGTGTGCTTTTTAATTAAGGTCTATGAAATCATAGGCTTGATGTGTGTGTGCGTGATAAATGAGGGGTGTTCACGCTGGTGTTTTGACTGCTGCTCCCGTGAGTTTACCTCACACACTTTCCCTAACAAGAACACACACACTCACACACTCTTCACACCTTGCTCTTGATGATTTATGATCTGAGGAGCAGCAGCCTCTTCACAGTGCAGTTTTGCTGAGAAGATAACACAGCAGTTTCAGAGTTACAGGCATGTAATGTTAAAAATCAATTAGGTTGTTGCCTGCTCTTACATGCAGCATTTCCCTTTGGAATTTTTATGCTTAAACAGGGCCGTAACCATCCTTGACATTGAAGGGGACGTGTTTATTCAGACAGTCTTGTCTCAAATGCATGCAGGTATTTAATCACCTTCATGTTGTTGGAAAAAAAAGGATATCACCCAAAATTTAAAATGGTCATCATTTACTCACCCTCATGTTGTTCCAAACTAGTTTTTCTTCTTCTGCTGAATACAAAATAAGATATTTTGAAGAATGTGCAACCAAACAGTTGCTGTTCGCTATTGACTTTCATAAAATAAATAAATAAATACTTTTAATTACATTTTTTTTAATCTATACTATGGAAGTCAATGGCTATACCAGTAACTGTTTGGTTACAATATCTTATGTTCAACAGGAGAAAGAAACTGGTTTGGAACAAATTGGGGGTGAGTAAATGACGCCAGAATTTGAATTTTTGGGTGAACAAAGCCTCAATCAAAATCACAATGGTTAAAAAAAATTTTTTTTTATTTGTTTATACTTTTTTTCTATCATTTTTGTTGCTGGTTCTCTGTTGTAGTCAATTAATAACTCACTGTAAGGATTATATTTTCACAAATGTTAGCCTGCAATGTTCTTTTGAAGTTTGAATGTGAAAAAAAAAAACCTTCGCGAAATAAATACAACATTTGTGAAGAATATCATTTGGAAATCGACAGCGAATGGGGACTGGCTGTTGTTACAATTTCTGAAATGACTGTAAAAGTATCATAGTGTATTCCAAGTGCTCTGAAGCTATACGATAGAGGAACTGACGATCTTCACATCCACCCTGTCTTCACGAAAGAAGAAGTGAAGTCCTATTCCTGAAATAATTGTGCTTTTGAGTGGTGTTTTTTTTTCCCCCGGTGAATCTGTTGAACCGGTTTACAAAAGAGGAGTACATTTTACAAATCGGATTGATTTGTTAAACTTAATGACTTGAAGCTTTTTATAGCTCACTTGAGGAGAAAATAATCAATTTAGGTCTGATCGTCACACTAAGCTATCGCATGACTTTAGAAGACTTATATTGTAGCAAATAAATCGCACCGACCACATTCACAGTGAATTTATGTACTATTCAGTGTAATTTCTTGGCCAAGACCATGCAAGATTTGTCATATGGAACTGAATCAGAGCAAGTAAATGATTAAACCTCTGGGTTAGCTCATGCTTATACTTTGTACACGATTAGCCTGATTGTTCATTAAGCTTCATAAGTTCTTGTCAGACGAACACTGCGGCCATGAATTCATCCCGTTGTAATGTTGTAACGTGAACACTAGGGTGTAATGAAGATCATGTTTTGGCTCTTCCACAGTCTTAATTCTTGCTGTCGGCTTATTTCTTTTGATTGCACATTATCCTTCTCCCAGAATCCACCTACACGTTCTCTTCCCTCTTTTTCTGCTCCTCTCCTCCAAAGCAGAGCTGGCAATGGCAAGAGTTGCCAATGCAAAATAAATCCATTTTGATGTTCCTTACAGCTCTCTTCTTCTCTCTCCCTCTCTCAAGTATGCTCTGGCAATTCAGTTATGTTTAGAGGAGCTCTGGTGATTCATGCAGTTCAAGATATTCACCGTGCCCTATTTCTACCTCTCCCTCCTCCCCTCGCTCGTCTAATGAAGTTAGTGTGTGTATGCAGCAGAGAGAAGTAGATTAGAGCTGAGGTGATGAGGCAGAAGGGGAGCCTCAGTCCTCCTGTACGCAGACCCGAGGAGGGGCTGCTGGGGTCAGCCGGGATGAATTCCCTCTGCTCCTGAGGTGGAGATCTAATTGATTTTTGTACCCTGAGCCATCTGGCTTAAAGTGTGTTTCATTGTGTGTGTGTGTGTGTGTGTGTGTGTGGAAGACAACAGATCACTTCTTGAATCTGGTTTTGGGCTCAAATTTGTTATTTAAAGCGCACTGAATGCATACTACTCTTTCTGTGGGGGATTCTAATTGAATCATTATGTGCTTGAGCATGTCTTTGACATCATCACTAAAAGTCATCTGCGTTACCGAGGACAGACGATATCATCAGTAGGCTATCTTCATTTCGCCTGAGAATATGTTCACCGAACACAATAACCAAGGTGTCTCATGCTGTTTTTTTTTTTCATTTTAAAATGTATTCTTCAGTGACAAATAAAGATGTCTGAGATGATAAAAAGCAAAAATCTAATTTAAAATGAAAGTGGCTAGTATTCATGCTGTTTTCATAGATTTTGAAAAACATTTTTCTACAAAAATATTATTTGTAGTTTGAATAAATAGTGTTTTTTTTT